>NC_045967.1:52395566-52483066 GCF_010909765.2 Amblyraja radiata
AGCGTGTCTGACTGACTGGTTTTGGTTTATATTGCTGCTAAGAACGAAATAGTCATTTATTTTGCAGCGTAACAGTCCTGGTTTTAAAGTACACATTCCTCTTTATAGACTCACAGTCATAGAGTGATACAGTGTGGAAACAGGCCTTTCGGCCCAAATTGCCCAAACTGCCCATGGGTATGAAGGAACTGCAGATGGTGGTTTGGAACAACTTCCTTTAATCTGAAAAAAAAACCTTTGCTATTATTTTCTGGTTTACATTAGTCAAATTGTTATCTGTTTTTATTCCTTGGCTGCACATTGTGTAAGAAAGAACTGTAGATGCTGGTTTAAATCGAAGATAGACACAACATGCTAGAGTAACTCAGCGGGTCAGGCAGCATCTATGGAGAGAAGGAATGGGTGACGTTTCGGGTCGAGACCCTTCGTCAGACTGAGAGTCAGGGGAGAGGAACCCACAGAGATAAGGAAGGGCAAGGTGTGGAAACGAGACATCAAAGGTAATACTGGTCAAGGGAAATGTAGGATAGATCATTGCTAGCTAGGAGAAGGTGACAACAAAGCAAACAGAGATAAAATATAATCGGGGACAGTCTCTCATGTTTCGTTTCTAAGATTCGTGATATATATTTTGATCTTTTTTTTCATATTGGAGAGTAATACCTCACGTTGTGAGCTATAATGCAGCATAGTGGCGAGGCCCTGTGTTACTCTGGATAATTTCTGCTGTAGGAAAGAATCGAATCAAAACAGGAGGTTTTCAATAAATTATTGCGACACAGATTGTTTAATAGCCCGAAGATAGACACAAAAAGCAGGAGTAACTCAGCGGCTCAGGCAGCATCTCTGGAGGGAAGGAATAGGTGACTTTTCGGGTCGAGACCCTTCTTCAGACTGAGAGTCAAGGGAAAGGGAAAACGAGAGATGTATAGACGATGCATAGAACAGATGAATACATAAAAGCAACGGCGATCAAGGAAAAGTGCAGCCCACAATGCTCCATTGTTGGCTGTGGGGTGCGTGACAACGAGTTATAAAGACAGTGGAAGTCCACAGGAGGACAATGAAACTAGTACCGGGGCTAGGGTGGGGATAGGTGGTTGGAGAGAGAGAGAGGGAAAGCAAGGGCTATTTGTAGTTAGAGAAGTCAATGTTCATACAACTGGGGTGTAAGCTGCCCAAGCGAAATATGAGGTGCTGTTCCTCCAATTTGCGTTGGGCCTCACTCTGACAATGGAGGAGGCCCAGGACAGAAAGGTCAGTGTGGGAATGGGAGGGAATGAGAGTTACCACAGTGTTTGCCAACCGGGAGATCCCGATTGTTTCATTCCTCCGATTAGCCATTTGTAAACCTCCCCCCCCCCCCCCCCCCCCCCCCCAAGAGATAGGGGGTCTATTTTGACAGGACTCAGCGGGAATTTTGTAAACCACCAGGCGAATTAGACAATTGCCAAAGCATTTTTGCCACCATTTCCTTCAAATGAGGATTCGACACCAAGCATTCCAATCTGCCATTATTTACAGATAGTTTCCAAATTATCCGGACACATTCGATCAGACGCAGTCTTCCTTATCCCCTCAGACACCATGCATCCTTAAATTGCACTTTATCAAACTAAGGGATCAATATATATAAATATATATATATATATATGTGTGTGTTTCTATAAAACGCTATTTCCCTCCCACGCTGTTTCATCTCGGACAGTCTATTTAATTGCTAAAATCGGTTTATTTTGATATGGTTACATATTATTGTAAACAGCCTTTCGCAAAAAGGTAAAATTGGATGAATAAATAAACAATATTTTAGGAAGCAACCGCTTGTGATGTTTTGGTCTGGTGTCGGCTGTCAGCGTTGATCCACTGCAGTGCTTCTCCTCGCCTGCTCACAACATGCAATGCTGATATATTTACAGCATATTTAGAATCGCTTCTCCTCTTCACCTCCACACGCGTAGGGAGAAGGGGGTGGGGGGGAGAGAGAGCGCCCAGCATTGGGCTGATGATACAACTGTGAGCTGTATCTAGACGTGAGATCTGATGTGCGCTCCACTGCAGTTTTTCCGCAGTCTGCTCTCAATATTTCAACTCAAGGCATCGTATGTGTCCCCCCCCCCCCCCCCCCCCCCCTTCTCTTCGGCTTCCCGGGTGCGCTGACGTCAATTAAGCCGCGGGCCGGCCCCCTTTGCAACGTGGTGAAAGCTTCACAAGCAATGATGCATCCTCCATCGCCTCTGCATTGTTAAAGAACCAGCGGACAGACCTTCACACGCCCAGTCCCACTGATGTCCCACACCGGCCCCTCACTCGGTCTCTCTCTCTTGTGTTCTTCACGTCTGGTGCCCTGCTTGGGAATTCTTCCCGTGGTTATTTGATTTTCGGTGGTGCAGCGGTAGAGTTGCTGCCTCACATCGACAGAGATCAGGATTCCATATTGACCCCGGGGGACTGACTGTCTGTACGGAGTTTGTACCTTCTTCCTGTGACCGCGCGGGTTTTCTCCGGGTGCTCCGGGTTCCCTCAACACTCCAAAAGCTTGCAGGTTTGTAGGTTAATTGGCTTCGGTAAAATTGTCCCTATTATATGTGTAGGATAGAACTAGTGTACGGGTGATGGTTGGTTGGCATGGACTCGGTGGGCCGAAGGGACTGTTTCCACGCTGTATCTCATAGTGTGGAAACAGGCCCTTTGGCCCAACTTGCCCACACTGGCCACTACACAGTACCTCATGCTGAGTTTGGCCCATATCCCTCCAAACCAGTCCTATCCATGTACCTGTCTAACTGTTTTGTAAATATTGGGATGGTCTTGGCCTCAACTACCTCCTCCAGCAGCTTGTTCCATACACCCAACACCCTCTGTGTAAAAAAAGGTTATCCCTCCGACTCCTATTAAATCTTTTACCCTTCACCTTAAACGTGTGCCCTCTGGTCCTCGATTCCCCTACTCTGGGCAAGATACTCTGTGCCTCTACCCGATCTATTCCTCTCAGTTATTTATACACCTCAATAAGATCACCCCTCATCCTCCTGCGCTCCAAGGAATAGAGTCCCAGACAACTCAACCTCACCCTACAGCTCAGACGCTGTATCAGTCTATGACTATTTACTCCGTTTCTATTTGTTATTTCACCCACATCCTGATCACATGAATCATTGCTACAGGAGTGCCATTTTTTCTAGGAGGGGGTATAATGACAACTGGATTATGCATTTGATGGCTCTCATCCTCTTACTAGTTGCAATTTAGAAGGATGAGGGGGTAATCTCATTGAAACTTACCAAATAGTGAATGGCCTATGTAGATTGGATGTTTCCATTAGTTGGGAGAGTCTAGGACCAGAGGCCTTAGCCTCAGAATAAAAGGATGCACCTTTAGAAAGGGGGTGAGGAGGATTTTCAGAGGGTGGTGGATCTGTGCAATTGATTTCCAGAGTATGCCATGATCATATTGAATGGCGGTGCAGGCTCGAAGGGCCGAATGGCCTACTCCTGCACCTAATTTCTATGTTTCTATGCTCCTGATATGCTGTAGACACATGGAACTGCAGATTCTGGAATTGTGAGTAAAACACAAAATGCTGCAATAACTCAGCGGGTCAGGCAGCATCTGAGGAGGGAAATGGAAAAACACTGAAGAAGGTTCCCGATCCAAAATATCTCCTGTCCACGGATGCTGCCTGACATAGAAAACAGAGAAAAATAGGTGCAGGAGTAGACCATTCGACCCTTCGAGCCAGCATCACCGTTCAATCTGATCTTGGCTGACCATCTAAAATCAGTACCCCGTTCCTGCTTTTTCCCCATATCCCTTGATTCCGTTAGCCCTCAGAACTAAACCTAACTGTCTCTAGAAAACATCCAGTGAATTGGCCTCCCCTGCCTTCTGTGGCAGAGAATTCCACAGATTCACAACTCTCTGGGTGAAGAACTTTTTGCTCATCTCAGTCCTAAATAGTCTACCCCCCTTATTCTTAAACTGTGACTCCTGCTTCTGGACTCCCCCAACATCAGGACATTTTTTTCCTGCATCTAGTCTATCCAATCCTTTTTGACCCGCTGAGTTAATTCAGCATTTTTTTTGTTTTGTGTCAGAGTTCATTCATATATTTATGAATGGAAATTAATTTAGTATTGTTATAAATGTTTCCAGCATTGAAAATCATAATTTAAAAGCAGCAGCTTCAATAGGAAGTTAATGAAATGCAAGTAGCTTTCTTTTGCAGATATCCCTCTATCTTTCAGACAATTTAATCAACAGATATTCCTATATTATTTGGGCCTTTTATTTAGGCAGAGAGTATGGCTGGTCTCCAAAAATGTTCACTCACATGGTATTATTTGCTGAAGGTTTGAAAAGTTTGTTTCAGGCGACCAGGGAGGCAATGAAAGAGAATTATGTTATTGATGGTGATGATACCTGCTCAGCCAACAGGGAAATCAGAAGTGAATTGCAGTGACACAGAGAGCTGGAGTTACTCCGCAGTTCAGGCAGCATCTCTGGAGATCATGGATGGGTGACGTTTCGAGTCTTAGTGTCTTACAGTGTAGCAACACACCCTTCAGCCCAACATGCCACCACCAGGCAACATGTCCCGTCTACAATAGTTCCGCCTACCTGCGTTTGGCCCATATCCCGCCAACTCTGTCTTATCCAAGTAACTGTCTAAATGGTTCTGAAATGTCATGAGGCCATAAGTGAAAGGAGCAGAATTAGGCCATACCGCCCATCAAGTCTACTCCGCCATTCAAACATGGCTGATCGATCTCTCCCCATTCTCCTGCCTTCTCCCCATAACCCCTGACACCCATATTAATCAAGAATCTATCTATCTCTGCCTTAAAAATATCCATTGAAAAATATCCCATATCCATTGACTTGGTCTCCACAGTCTTCTGTGGCAAAGAATTCCACAGATTCACCACCCTCTGGCTAATCTCCTTCTTCGAGGAATGCCCATTACTTCTGAGGCTGTGACCTCTGGTCCTAGACTCTCCCACTAGTGGAAACATCCTATCCACAACCACTCTATCCAAGCCTTTCACTATTTGATAACTTTCAATGAAGTGACCCCTCATCCTTCTAAACTCCAGGGAGTACAAGCCCAGTGCCGTCAAACGCTCATCCTATGTTAACCCACCCATTCCCGGGATAATTCTTGCAAACCTCCTCTGGACCCTCTCCAGAGACCAGCACCTCCTTCCTCAGATATGGGGCCCAAAATTGCTCACAATACTCCAAATGCAGCCTGACCAGCGCCTTATAGAGCCTCAGCATTACATTCTAGCCCTCTGGAAATAAACGCTGGCCAATGTCGCGACCTTTCAGAGAGTTTAAACCTGAAATGTCACCTATGCATATTCTCCAGGGAAGCTGCCTAGCCCATTGAGTTACTCCAGTACTTTGTGTTTTGATCTAGATTCCTATATCTGCTACTCCCTGTGCCTCAATAGAGAAGATAGCCTTGGGCACCAAAGAAACATTGAAGCATGCAGGCTATAGTTTAGATGTACAGTATAGAAACAGGCCCTTGGACCCGCCAAATCGATGCCAACCATCACTAGGACTATTTTGTCCTTTCACATCTGACTTACTAGGGACAATCTTTATGGAAGCCAATTAACCTTCAAACCTGTGCGTCTTTGGGAAGGGAGGAAACCGGAGCACCTGGAGGAAACCCACGCGGTCACAGGGAGAACGTGCAAACTCCACACAGACAGCACCTGAGGTCAGGTTCGAACCCGGGTCTCTGGCACTGTGAGGCAGCAGCTCTACCTGCGCCGCCCAGAATGCGGTGAATGGTTAAGTAACAATTGCAGGATATGATGAATAAATGTAATGCCCTACATATTGTTCAATTATGTTAAGGAATTGAAGTGTTGTGTCCTGAGCTGTTTCTTGATTTATTGCCTTCTCAGGAATTAGCAATGGGGGAGAGACGGCTGATGAAAGACTGTGATCTTTTGCTTTTTCATTTGGAATATTTATGTTTTAAAACAAAGTTTCATCAGAGACTAACCTGTCTGGGCAAGTTCCTGGACTTCCAAGAGATGAGATATTGAATTGACAGCAGCAGGGAAAATAATTCGACTCCTTTTTTCCAAAAAAGCATTCGTGTCATCGGAGAGGATATTTTAAGACCACTAATCACATTTTAGTCCCAGTGGAAACATATTTTAATAATGAAACATTTCTACGGCATTGTGATGTAATGATTTTTTTTTTAAATCAGTTAGAGCAATTATGGAGATGAGATTCGAGAAACAAAATGAGCAAACAAGTAATTTCTTCTAATTGTTTTGTGTTTAAAACTATATGGGCTCAGGGTACCGTTGGAGTTCAATAGTTCATAACTACTGCCGTTTGGCCCTTATCCCTCCAATCCTGTCTCATCCATGTACCTGTCTAAATGATTCTGAAATGTCATAAGGTCATAAGTGATAGGAGCAGAATTAGACCATTCAACCCATCAAGTCTACTCCGCCATTCAATCATGGCTGATCTATCTTTCCCTCTCACCCCATCCTCCTGCCTTCTCCCCACAACCCCTGACACCCGTACTGATCAAGAATTTGGCAATCTCCATCTTAAAAATATCCATTGACTTGTCTGTGACAATGAATTCCACAAAGTTGGTTGTCATGTTTAACGTTCTCTCAGATGATCATTTAAACCTCATATCTTACGCATCCAGTGAGGACCCAAAATGCTGGAGTAACTCAGCGGGTCAGGCAACATCTCTGGAGAAAATGAGTTATTGACGATTCAGGTTGGGACCCTTCTTCAGACGTCACCTAATCCATTTTCTCCCGAGATGCTGCTTGACCAGCTGAGTTACTCCAGCACTTTGTGTTTATTTTTGATATAAGCCAGCACCTGCCGTTCCTTATTATCACTAGCGTTTAGTTTAGAGCATAGATCGATAAAGCATAAATAAAGTGGATGTGGAAAGGATGTTTCCACTGGTGGGAGAGTCTAGGACCAGAGGTCACAGCCTCAGAATTAAAGGGCGCTCTTTTAGAAAGGGGAGGAGGAACTTCTCCTCACTTTAGAGGGCAGTTAATCCACGGAACTCGTTGCCACAGAGGGCTGTAGAAACTAAGTCAGTGGATATTTTTAAGGCAGAGATAGACAAATTCTTGATTAGAACGGGTGTCAAGGGTTATGGGGAGAAGGCAGGAAAATGGGATTAGGGGGCAGAGATCAGGCATGATTGAATGGCGGAGTGGACTCGATGGGCCGAATGGCCTAATTCTACTATAACTTGTGACATACAGCGAATCAGTGAATAGTGAATCGTTTATAGAATTTATAGAATCATTTATAGAATTATTTTAAGACAGCACAGTGTCGCAGCTGGTAGAGTTGCTGCCTCACGGCACTAAAGACTGGGTTCAATGAGGTGGAATTTCTTTAGCCAGAGGGCGGTGAATCTGTGGAATTCATTACCACAGATGGCTGTGGAGGTCAATTCGTTGGGTATTTCTAAAGCAGGGATTGATCAGCTCTTGGTTAGTAGTGCCCCTGTCCCACTTAAGAAACCTGAACGAAAACCTCTGGAGACTTTGCGCCCCACCCAAGGTTTCCGTGCAGTTCCCGGAGGTTCCTGGAGGTTCCCGGAGGTTTTTGTCAGTCTCCCTACCTGCTTCCACTACCTGCAACCTCCGGCAACCACCTGCAACCTCCGGGAACCGCACGGAAACCTTGGGTGGGGCGCAAAGTCTCCAGAGGTTTCCGTTCAGGTTTCCTAAGTGGGACAGGGGCTTAAGGGCGTCAAATGTTATAGGGAGAAGGCAGGAGAATGGGGTTGAGAGAGTAGATAGATCAGCCCTGATTAAATGGCAGAGCCGAACTGTTGGGCCAAATGGCCTAATTCTGCTCCTATGACTCATGATCTTACGATCCTGACCTCGGGCGCTGTGTGTGAAGATTGCGCGTTCCCCAAGTGACCACGTAGGTTTCCCTCTGGATGCTCCGGTTTCCTCCCTCATCCCAAAGACGTGCGGGTTTGCCAATTAATCGGCCTCTGTAAATTGCCCCTGGTGTGTAGGGTGGATGAGAAAGTGGGATAGCATAGAACTAGTGTGGACGGGTGATCGATGGTCCACGTGGGCTCAGTGGGACGTAGGGCCTGTTTCCATGCTGTGTCTTTCTATTCATTCACAAAATCCTGAGTATCTCCTTTTCTCACCCCCTTTATGTAGATACTGGAAATTATTCTTACCCTTAACCTATACACCTATAAACCTGCACGTCTTTGAAATTTCATAAGTTATAGAAGCTGAATAAGTCCATTTGGCCCATCAAAACCCTTTTTAGTCAGAGGGTGGTGAATCATTGAAACATACTGAATAGTGAAAGGCTTGGATAGAGTGGATGTGGAGAGGATGTTTCCACTAGTGCGCGAGTCTAGGACTGGAGGTTACAGCCTCAGAATAAAAGGACGTTCTTTTAGGAAGGAGATGAGGAGGAATTTCTGTAGTCAGGGGGTGGGTGACCTTCTATGCCTTTTTTGCCATAGAAGGCTGTGGAGGCCAAGTCAGTGAATTTGTTTTAAGGCAAAGATAGATAGATTTTTGATTAGCACAGATGTCAGAGGTTACGGGGAGAAGGCAGGAGAATGTGGTTAGGAGGGAGAGATAGATCAGCCATGATTGAATGGAGGAGTAGACTTGATGGGCCGAATGGTCTAATTCTTGTCCTATCACTTATGCCCTTATGACTTAAGTCTACTCCGTTATTCAATCAAGGATGTGGAAGGAAACCGAAGCACCCAGTTTAACTCATTCGCTTATTCATATTATGGGTCTATCGTGTTTTGTTTTTGCACTACTTCAGATTGCACTACAATCTTTGCACCAATCTGCTATTTTACATGTATTTATTTATGACCTTATTTAACATTACCGTATGGATATTATTCATGAGCCTCATGCTAAGAAGGAAGTTCATTGCTCGCTGGTCTGTTAAGATTATTAAGGGATTGGACACGCTAGAAGCAGGAAACATGTTCCCGATGTTGGGTGAGTCCAGAACCAGGGGCCACTGTTTAGGAATAAGGGGGAGGCCATTTAGAACGGAGATGAGGAAAAACATTTTCACCCAGAGAGTTGTGAATCTGTGGAATTCTCTGCCTCAGGGGCGGTGGAGGCCGATTCTCTGTCAAGGGATATGGGGAGAAGGCAGGAACGGGATCCTGATTGTGGATGATCAGCCATGATCACAAGAACCAGTCTGTTTCTGAACGTTGCCATGGAATTCTCTGCCACAGAAGGCAGTGGAGGCCAATTTTCCTTAATATTTTTCAGAGAGAGTTATTTATATAACTCTTAGGGCTAACGGAATCAAGGGATATGGGGAGAAAGCAGGAACGGAGTACTGATTTTGGATGATCAGCCATGATCATTTGAATGGCAGTGCTGGCTCGATGGGCCGAATGGCCTACTCCTGCACCTATTGTCTATTGTCTATTGGATAATGAACTAATCTGAATTAAATACAGCATAATCAGGCGTAAAAACTGCAACTGCTATTTTTGTACCTTCTAATTTTGACAACCTTCCTTCCAGGCAAATAGCTCAATTACTGAGGACTAAAACAGAAGTGGCCCTAGAGCAGAACTCTGAAACGTAGCGTGGTTCAATTCTAACATCTCTGTGACATCCATTGACTCGATTAGATAAGTTGTCTGGGGTTACAGGGGGAAGGCAGGAGAATGATGTTGAGAGGGAAAGATAGATCAGCCACGATTGAATGGCGGAGCGGAGTAGACCTGATGGGCCGAATGGCCTAATTCTTCTCCTAGAACCTATGAACTTTAGAAAGGCGAAGGAACGCATTGGCAGAACAGCCACAGATAGTCATTGAATGTTAAGATTTGATAGATGACTTTTGGCATATTTGTCATACTTCCTGGCAATACGAGAGTCCATTTGGCCCATTGATTCCGTGCTAACTCTTCGAGCAATCCCATTCACCCCAGTTTATTTCCGGTCGTCAATGCTCTTTCAATGCATCTACATAGGGTGTCTGGGGTTATGGGGAGAAGGCCAGGGGTTATGGAGAATGGGGTTGAGAGGGAAAGATAGATCACTCGTGATTGAATGGCGGAGTAGACTTGATGGGTCAAATGGCCTAATTCTGCTCCTAGATCTTATGAACTTCCCTCCCACCAAATTGTCCACAGGGATAATGTACAACTATCAACCGATCTAGTAGTGTACCTTTGGGATGCTTTTTTTTTTTAAAGCACCATCGATGCCTCTACTTCCATGGAAGGCTTGAGAAGTTTGGTATGTCCCCCAACAACTCTCACCAACTTCTACAGAAAGCATGTTATCAGGATGCTTCACAACACGGTCTGGAAGCAGCTCCATCCAAGACCGCAAGAAATTCCAGTGAATTGTGGACCCAGTCCAGACTATCACACAAACCAACCTCCCTTCCATTGACTCCATCTACACATCATGCTGCCTTGGCAAAGCCAAAAGCAAAAAAAAAAAGCAAGTTCAAGTTCAAGTTCAAGTGAGTTTATTGTCATGTGTCCCTGTATAGGACAATGAAATTCTTGCTTTGCTTAAGCACACAGAAAATAGTAGGCATTTACTACAAAACAGATAAATGTGTCCATATACCATGATATAAATATATACACACATGAATAAATAAACTGGTAGTGCAAATAACAGAAAGTGGTTGCGAATAATCAGAGTTTTGTCCGAGCCAAGTTTAATAGCCTGATGGCTGAGGGGAAGTAGCTATTCCTGAACCTGGTTGTTGCAGTCTTCAGGCTCCTGTACCTTCTACCTGAAGGTAGCAGGGAGATGAGTGTGTGGCCAGGATGGTGTGGGTCTTTGATGATACTGCCAGCCTTTTTGAGGCAGCGACTGCGATAAATCCCCTCGATGGAAGGAAGGTCAGAGCCGATGATGGACTGGGCAGTGTTTACTACTTTTTGTAGTCTTTTCCTTTCCAGGGCGCTCAAATTGCCGAACCAAGCCACGATGCAACCGGTCAGCATGCTCTCGACTGTGCACCTGTAGAAGTTAGAGAGAGTCTTCCTTGACAATCCGACTCTCCGTAATCTTCTCAGGAAGTAGAGGCGCTGATGAGCTTTTTTGATAATTGCGTTAGTCATAATCAAGGACCAGCGTTCAAGAAGGAACTGCAGATGCTGGAGAATCGAAGGTAGACAAATTTGCAGGAGAAACTCAGCGGATGAGGCAGCATCTATGGAGCGAAGGAAATAGGCAACATTTCGGCCCGTAACGTTGCCTATTTTAATCAAGGACCAGTCTCACCCTGGTCACTCCCTCTTTTCCCTCCTCCCATCAGGCAAGAGGTACAGAAGTTTGAAAGCACAAACCTCCAGATTCGGGGACAGTTTCTTCCCAGCTGTTATCAGGCAACTGAACCATCCCACCACAACCAGAGAGCAGTCCTGACCTTCCATCTACCTCATTGGAGACCCTTGCACTATCAGAGTGTACTGGACTTTATCTCTTTAGCAGCTCAACAGTAATGGGAAATCCACATTGAAAGAATTCTCTTAACCTATCTCAAGGACCTGTGAGCAATATTTTAGTGCAGAGTAATGTATAAAACTAAGGCCAAAATGTATTGATGTGAAAATCTTATTAATTACACTTCAAGGAATTGTCTCCTGTGCTCCATTACATTTCAACTGAAAACACTTGTTCACTCACCATAATCAAAAGTCAAACATAGGTACAGAATAAAATGGATGATAGGAAAACAAGTCATTTTTAATCTTATCCATTTCTGCTTACATTGTTTGCAATGGAAATAGACACCACAAAACTGACAGTGAATCAGCAATTATTTTATGCTTGCAATATGGGATATCACATTGCTGGAATATTGTTGTGGAAAGCATGGCTAAATGAGTGGCAGGTAGACAAAAATGCTAGAGAAACTCAGCGGGTGAGGCAGCATCTGTGGAGCGAAGGAAATAGGCAACGTTTCGGGTCAAAACCCTTCTTCAGACAGCATCTAGCACCATCACTGACTTCATCAACTCCCAAGCCTCTAACCTCATCGTTCCCCAGCCCCTAACGGCCCGATTTTACCTTCTCCCCAAAATCCACAAACCTGACTGGCCTGGCAGACCCAATGTTTCTGCCTGTTAATAATCAAGGTTTGGCTAAATGAGTGCTTGATTAATAAGACGTCTGCTGGAAGTCTATAATTTTACTGCTGATTGCCATGCTTTCAACTTGACTGGCTGTGTTTCAGCAGATGCCCGGAGATTTAGTATTTCTAGTGCTGATGAAGTTCTATTCTCAAGAACAGTGCATGTGCACGCTGGCATCGTAGAGAGCTTTTTGCTGGCTTATAACAGGCTGATTTGATATATATATTTTTTCTTTTTTTAATGTGATTTTCTATAACGCTAAGGTAGCTGCAGATCACAATGGTTCAATGATAGACACAAAATGCTGGAGTAACTCAGCGGGGCAGGCAGCATCTCCGGATAGAAGAAATGGGTGTGACGTTTCAGGTCGAGACCTTTCTTCAGACATTACAATACAATACAATTATACTTTATTAGCCAAGTATGTTCTGCAACATACGAGGAATTTCATTTGCCAAGTCAGTCATACAAATAAAAAGCAACGGAACACACAAAACACATTTTAACATAAACATCCACCACAGTGACTCCTCCACATTCCTCACTGTGATGGAGGGCGAAAAAAACTGAGTCTGAAGAAAGGTCTCGGCCCGAAACATCACTCGTTGGAGTGTGGGGAGGAAACCGTTCCCAGAGTAAACCCACGCAGGCCACGGGGAGAACGTACAAACTCCGTACAGACAGCAGCCGTGGTCAGGATCGAACCCGAGTCTCTGGCGCTGTAAGGTGGCAACTCTACCGCGGGCCACCATGCCGCCCATAAACTATTTCAAACCTTAAAGCTGCATAAAGATAGTTGCAGGGACTTAAAAGGAATATTAGTTTTGTGCCAAATGAAATATCATCATGATTCAACTTAATACGCTGTCAGTGGAAATCCTTCTTGCACTGGATATAATTATTTTTGCAGAAAACGAAGAAGGAATTATAAATACAAAATCAGCAAAGCAATGGCCAAAGAAATCTATTGACAACTTTATTCATTGACAAGGGTATTTTTTTTAATTGAAATCTTGTGTAAATGTGGTGATGGTTCATATATTAATAGTTGACAAATTATTAGTGCAGCATTTGTTAGTTCTGATAGATTCAAGTAGACCACATTGAATGAAGATTATGAAACATGCATGTTAGTGCTCACTTCAGATTTGACGGCACTACAACATGCCTGGTTCCGAAGTTATCCCTGATTGAGGCATGAGAAATATTAATAATGATTATAGAGTTTCATTTTGTTCTCTTGCTGCACATCTCATTACATCCATCTTTGTTTGAAGTAACATTCAGTATTTTACATTTATTTTTGGGTTGGCTTGTACTTTAAAGATTTCAAAACTCAGAGAGGCCACTTTGTGGCTTTAAACTTCTTTATCGAGCACTACTTCACATGGGAAAATCGGATTGTCTTGCTCCAAATACCATAAACCAACGGAGGGATTCTCAATGTGTAGGAAGGAACTACGAAGATAGTTACACCGAAGATACACGCAAAATGCTGGAGTAACCCAGCGGTCCGGCAGGTCTGAAGAAGGGTCTCGACCCGAAACGTCACCTATTCCTTTTTTTGGTATGTTAGCATTCATAGCAAAAGGATTTGAGTATAAGAGCAGGGAGGTTCTACTGCAGTTGTACAGGGTCTTGGTGAGACCACACCTGGAGTATTGTGTACAGTTTTGGTCTCCTAATCTGAGGAATGACATTCTTGCCATAGAGGGAGTACAGAGAATGTTCACCAGACTGATTCCTGGGATGGCAGGACTTTCATATGAAGAAAGACTGGATAGACTCGGCTTGTACACGCTAGAATTCAGAAGATTGAGGGGGGGATCTTATAGAAACTTACAAAATTCTTAAGGGGTTTTGACAGGCTAGATGCAGGAAGATTATTCCCGATGTTGGGGAAGTCCAGAACAAGGGGTCACAGTTTAAGGATAAGAGGGAAGTCTTTTAGGACCGAGATGAGAAAATCATTTTTTACACAGTGAGTGGTGAATCTGTGGAATTCTCTGCCACAAAAGGTAGTTGAGGCCAGTTCATTGGCTATATTTAAGAGGGAGTTAGATGTGGCCCTTGTGGCTAAAGGGATCAGGGGGTATGGAGAGAAGGCAGGTACAGGATACCGAGTTGGATGATCAGCCATGATCATATTGAATGGCGGTGCAGGCTCGAAGGGCCGAATGGCCTACTCCTGCACCTATTTTCTATGTTTCTATGTTTCTCAGAGATGCTGCCTGGCCGTCTGAGTTGCTCCAGCATTTTGTGTCTATCTTAGAAGGTATTCTCAAATTATGTCTTAGTGTGCTGCACAGCATAAATTGTAGAATGCCGGATTTAGACGCATGGTGTTCGGCTTTTAATTAATGTTCTTGTTCAAGTAAAGCAGTGTGGTAACTCAATCTCCACGCGAACTGGGATCTGCAGACAAATTCCTTGCTGCACACACCGTGTCTCAGTGGTAGAACGGCCAAGTTTCTTGTCCGGGTTCCCTGAATGTCGCTGTCCACATTGCAGTGGTGCTGAATAATTGGGCAATACAGCTCACCCCCTCCATGACCCGCTGGTCAACCTGAGGAGCACCATAGAAACATAGACAATAGGTGCAGGTGCAGGCCATTCGGCCCTTCGTGCCAGCACCGCCATTCAAATGATCACGGCTGATCATCCAAAATCAGTACCCCGTTCCTGCTTTCTCCCCATATCCCTTGATTCCGTTAGCCCTAAGAGCTCTATAAATAACTCTCTCTGAAAAATATTAAGGAGAATTGGCCTCCACTGCCTTCTGTGGCAGAGAATTCCCTGGCAACCTTCAGTAACAGACTGGTTCCACCAAGATGCAGCACAGAACGCCACAGGAGATCCTTCTTCCCTGCGGCTATCAAACTGTACATCTCCTCCCCCTTCTGTCATGTGGGAGACTGACTCCCCTCCCACACACACCCCCCCTTTGCACATCCCTAATCCTTTCCACTCGTCACTTTCATTTCATGATTCATGTACCTTGTGTTTTTATGACTGTTGGCAGATCAATTTCCCTCCTGGGTTAAATAAAGTTCTAATGTATCGTGTCGTGACATAATTAACCCTGGGCATCAAAATCTGCGCTGTCATTCAGTTCCATTTTCACCAACAATGCAAAAGCTACAAGACAATACGGGACTGTGTATTCAAGTGTCTTATTGTCATACGTACCAAAACAGAGCAAAGAAAATCTTACTTGCAACAGTGCCACAGTAAATGTATTCAGCACGCTGACACCTCGTCAACTATGAATGAACGAATGAATAGATTTATTGGCCAAGTATTCACATACAAGGAATTTGCCTTGGTGCTCCGCCCACAAGTGACAATATGACATACAGTGACAATTAGGAATGACACATAAAACCTTAAACATTAATAATAGAACATTATCGGTGAAACATGTGAATTAAATACCAGAGCAAAAGGAGGCCACAGATTTTTGGTTATTGAGCTACTACGAATGGAAAAAAAGCTGTTTTTATGTCTGGCTGTGGCAGCTTTGACAGTCCGGAGTCGCCTTCCAGAGGGAAGTGATTCAAAGAGTTTGTGGCCAGGGTGAGAGGGGTCGGAGATGATCTTACCCGCTCGCTTCCTGGCCCTTGCAGTGTACAGTTCATCAATGGAGGGAAGGTTGCAGCCAATAACCTTTGCAGCTGATCACCCATTCATCTATCGATCACCCTTCCACTTTAGGTGTATGCTATCCCACTTTCACAACAAGAGAAGTTGAGTACAGGAGCAAAGAGGTCCTTCTGCAGTTGTACTGGGCCCTAGTGAGACCACACCGGGAGTATTGTGCGCAGTTTTGGCCCCCTAATTTAAGGAAGGACATTCTTGCTATGAAGGGAGTGCAGCGTAGGTTCATGAGGTTAATTCCCGGGATGGCAGGACTGTCATATGTTTGAAGAATGGAGCGACTGGGCTGGAATGTAGAAGGATGAGAGGGAATCTTATTGAAACATACAAGATTATTAAGGGATTGGACACGCTTGAGACAGGAAACATGTTTAGTTTAGTTTAGTTTAGTTTAGTTTAGAGATATAGCACGGAAACAGGCCCTTTGGCCCACCGAGTCCGCGCCGACCAGCGACGCCCGCACATGAACACTACCCTATACACACCAACGACAATTTACAATTATACCAAGCCAATTAACCTACAAACCTGTACGTCTTTGGGGTGTGGGAGGAAACCGAAGATCTCTGAGAAAACCCACGCAGGTCACGGGGAGAAGGCACAAACTCTGTACAGACATCAAGTAGTTTAGAGTGCAAGTCTGATAGTTAGTGAGCTGTAAAGGGCTTCGACAGGTCCACACCAGGAGAACAGTGCACACTTGGTTTCCTTTTCTAGGACTTTTAGGCTGTACTTTTCTTGGCAGGACTACAAGGTTCACGGGATTGATTGCTGTGACAATGACCAAGCGGAGAGGAAAGCTGGTGGTGAATCAGTCTGCACAGTCTGCTATTCAGAAGAATGAATCGCAATATTGCAGATACTGAAGAGGTTTAATAGGCTGTTGTTTCCCTTGGCCAAAGAGTCCCAAACGAGGCAGAGTATTTCACTTGTCTAGAAAATTCAGAAGAGCTTTGGAGGTGGAGGGGAGACCAGATCGCAGTATATAAAGCCTTTTGCACAGGATTGTAATGTCTCGGACTAGAAGGAATGTCTTTAAGGTGAGAGGGCTAAGGTGTAAGGGAGATATAGATAGATAGATAGATAGATAGATAGATAGATAGATAGATAGATAGATAGATAGATAGATAGATAGATAGATAGATAGATAGGTAGATAGATAGATAGATAGATAGATAGATAGATAGATAGATAGATAGATAGATAGATAGATAGATAGATAGATAGATAGATAGATAGATAGATAGATATGCCTTTATTGCAGGGCACATCTGGAATGCACTGCCAGATGTGATGGTGGAGGCATATATCATCGTGGCATTTAATAAACTTTTCGATAGAAATACAGATGTGCAGGGAATAGAGGGATATGGATAATGTGCAGGCAGAGGAGATTACTTTAACTTCATGTTCATCAATTCATAAGTGATAGGAGCAGAATTAGGCCATTCGGCCCATTGTCTACTAGGCCGTTCAATCATGGCGGATCTATCTTAACCCCATTCTCCTGCATTCTCCCCTGACACCCATACTAATCAAAATTCTATCTATCTCTGTCTTAAAAATATCCATTGACTTGGTCTCCACGGCCTTCTGTGGCAGTGAATTGCCACAGGCTCACCACCCTCTGACTGAAGAAAGTCCTCCTCATCTCCTTCCTAAAGAAACATCCTTTAATTCTGAGGCTGTGACCTCTGGTCCTAGACTCTCTAACTAGCGGCAACATGTTCAGCACAGAGATTGTGGGCTGAAGGGCCAGTTCCTGTGCTGTATTATTCTATGTTCCATGCACTGAGACAGGGACTGGGATTGAGTTATATGTGATTTTTTTTTTGCCCCTCAGATGTACAGTCTTCATTGACTGTAATGGGCCTGTCCCACTTAGGTGTTTTTTTAGGCAACTGCCGGCGACTGTCATAGTCATAGCAGGTCGCCGAAAAAACAGCGACTGGACCCCTCCTAAGACAATGTCTACGACAATGTCTACAACAACCTACCACCTAGTCGACTTCAAGCTACCAACAACCGCCGACCATTAGGACGTCCACCTACGACAACCTACGTCCACCCGCGACAAGCTACGACAAGGTAAGACAATTCAGTCGCCAGTTGAAGTAGGTAGTCGCCAATGGAATTCACCGGTCAGCACCGGCGGCAACCCATGCCGTCCTGGCGACAGCACCTACGCCAGGCTACGATCGTTGGCGCCAAGCCCACGGGCGCCGACTGTCGCCGAAAAGTTTCAAACATTTCAAAATCCAGCGACGACCAGAAAAAAGGTACGACTCTTTGGGCGACTGAGGAGACCATACAGGCGACACCCCGGCAACCATGTGGCCTAGTCGCCTGTAGTCCTCTAAAAAATCGCCTAAGTGGGACAGGGGCATAATTCCGTCATTAGAGGCAGTATGTTCTTGATCATAAGCACTTTCCTTAATGGCAAAGCTCGCATTCTGTGGAGACTGCCCCAGTCTAATTGTCATGGCTATAGATTACAATTAGGAAGAAATATTACTGTATTTTAAGAGGTGCACAGGGAAATATTTCCATTCTGTTAACTACAGTTGCTGTCTTCACATTTAAATATAGATTACTCATGGAAACTTGAATTAAAGATTAGCCTAAATTAAACACTCTTAAGCCTCATCTTCTGATAGACCCAGTTGCACCATATTCAACTGTGCTGGCAACATTAGATAATGTGTGTAGGAAGGAACTGTAGATGCTGGGTTTTACAACGAAGATATAAAAGGCTGGAGTAACTCAGCGGGATTGGCAGCATCTCTGGAGAGAAGGAATGGGTGACGTTTCGGGTCGAGACCCTTCTTCAGACTGCGACCCAGTCTGACACAGACTGAAGTCTGAAGAAGGGCCGCAACCCGAAACGCCACCCATTCCTTCTCTCCAGAAATGCTGCCAGTCCCGCTGAGTTACTCCAGCCTTTTGTGTTTCTTTTTGATAATGTGTAATCTATAAACTGTCCTGAAGATGGAAGCAATCTATTTTAATTGAGACTCAGTTAAAGGGCCTGTCCCACGAGCATGCGACCTGCATGCGGCAAGCGCGACCTTAAGGGCCTGTCCCACGAGCATGCGACTCCATGTGGCGAGCACGACCTAGCGTGGTCGCTTGAGCCGTACGGCCTCGCGGGGCCGGTCCCACTTCGATCGCCGGAACCGTATGGAGTTGTGCGGAGCTGGTCCCGACATTGTGCGGGGCTCCGAAAAACTGGCCGTGTTCAAAAATTCCGCGCGGCAACGGCCTGCCGGCCCGCAGCCGCCTCGACACCGCGTCACTCACTCGACCTCCGCGCAGCTCCCGCTTCTGGTTTGGTTGCGCTTGCCACATGCCGTACGGCTCAAGCGACCACATTTGGTCGCGCTTGCCACATGCAGGCAATCCCACTGTCTCATCCACTCCCTACACACTAGGGGGTAATTTACAGAGCCCAATTAGCCGACAATAGCCAACAAACCCACACGTCTTTGGGATGTGGGAGGAAACTGGAGCACCAGGAGAAAACCCACGCAGTCACAGGGAGAACGTGCAAACTCCACACAGACAGCATCCAAGGTCAGGATCGAACCCGGGTCTCTGGCACTGTAAGGCAGCAACTCTTCCACCCTGTGCTGTGCTTGGATCGGTTCACCTTACGGGTGCCAATTATTAAGTTAATATGCTTTGTACTTCTCCGTGGACTGTCACCTTGTCGTGGTGGAGAAGCTTGTGTGGACCTGAGATCCTGAGAGCGATGCCGTCTGGAGCTATGCTCCTGGTAGGGTCACCCATGGTGGTAAGGTCGAGGGGGAGGTCCCTGACATAGAGCAATCCAACCAAGACCTCAACGGTGGAACAAGCGGAGGACGATGGCTGACCTTAGTGGAGCATCACGACGGCTGGGAAGACGGATGAAGGCTGCAGCAGAAAAGGGTCTCTGGTCGTCTTGGACTCCATGCCACTGGATCCTGACCCAGATCTGTCAAGGACCGTGGGGTGTCTGTCTGTGCACCAGTCTCCCCACGTTAAACAAACCATATAGGGAATAGCACCCTGGAGACACCCATGGTCAGCCATGACTGAAGGGGGACTAACAAAAAATGCTTTGCAACAATTTCAGCAAACCTGTTTGTCTGAGATGCACCAAGTAATGAAATGAAGGAATGGATTGTGGAATTGAAGTTGCATCAACATACTTGAGACACACTGAGTTTGTATTGATAGAACAATTTAATGCACCAATCAAGGATTGTTTATTTCAACTTTAAAGACAATGCAATGTTAAAAATCACCAGGGTTTACATCATCGACCATTCCATGAAATACACAATACTGTCAAAACTCCATTGATAAGCTACTGATGTAAACTGAAGCAATGACACATCCTGGCTGGTACAAAACATCATGTTAGTCTGTGTTACTGACTTGTACATTAACCCATGGCGGAGGCATTAAAGACACAGTGCACTTTACAGATTCGACTTCAACACTGAAATTAGAAAAAATTCAAAGATCTACATTTTTATAACAATACATAAGAGGTAATTTTGCATGTTATTTTCTTCTGTAGCATTTGTTTGTGCTCGAATAATTATGACCAATATGACACTTGCATTGGATGCATCTTTGCAGCATTGGATTAGATGTGGAAAATTAAAAGTTAAACCCATTTTGCAACAGAAAACTGTTAGAATTCCACCTTGGTAATTACGGCGATTATAGTAAACATTTTTTAGGGGGAAAAAAGGCTCAACTATTCAATACTGGATATTCGTATTCCTTTGTGGAAGTTGAGTCATGGGAAAATGACATTTATTGAATTGAATTGAGAGGTACAGCATGGAATGAGGCCCTTCGGCCCACCGGGTCGACGCCGACCACCAATCACACGTTCACATGAGGGCCAATTAACCAACAAACCCGCACGTCTTTGGGATGTGGGGGGAAGCCAGAACAACCGGGGGGGGGGGGGGGGGAAACAAAACGCAAGAGGTCTCAGGAAGAATGTGCAAACTCCACACAGACAGCCCCAGAGGTTGGGATCGAACCCGGGTCTCTGGCGTTGAGATACTCCAGTAACGGCAGGGTATCTTCAAGAACGAAAAATGTGGATGAACGGAACTTAAATTGGGCCAAATACCAAGCAAGAATAGATGAGCGATCATCTAGGCAAATCCACATGACTATCTTATTAACCTGTTGACTGCCAGGTATTTTTCACTATTGGCCATGACCCGGGTATACTCGGGGGTGGCACTGAACAGGTTAATAAGCTAGCCATATGGGTTTCCTGTACGGTAATAAAGCTGTGTAATAATTTACACAATCAAAACCCTAAGCAGAGTAGTGATCCTATTGAGCTGAGGGATAGAGAAGGCTTTAGCTTAGTTTTAGAGATACAGCATGTAAACTGTGGCCCTTTGGCCCACCAAGTCCACGCCGACCAGCGACCCCCGCACACTAACGCTATCCGACACACACTGAGGAATATTCACAATTATACCAGACCAATTAGCCCACAAACTTGTACGTCCCAGAGTAAACCCACGCAAGAACGAACGTACAACAGCAGCCGTGGTCAGGGTCGAACCCGGCTCTCTGGTGCTGTAAGGCAGCAACTCTACCGCTGCGCCACCCTGCCGCACAAATTTGGAAGAAGGGCAATTGGAAACTGAATTATGAATTTTTTAATATTCTGGACTCCCGCTTGGTCAGCTTTGGAAAATTGAACATTTTAACTATAACGTTGCCTTGAGTTAAATGGCAGATATATTCTGTCATTACAATAAATTGCACTTGTCCTGTAAACAGAGTTAGTTCTTCCTTGTTCTCCGGAGATGCTGCCCAACCCATTAAGTTACTCCAGCACTTTGTGGCTTGTTTTTGAACATGTGCTGTAGCTCTTCAGAGTAAATCAGCATCTGCAGTTCCTTCCTACACACCCGGTTCCTGCAACTCTTCCTGTTCTTTTACTCTCTCTGCCCCATCGAGGCCAAAGCTGCAGTCTCCCAAACCCACTGCAAGAATCCAAAAGCATTTGATCAGTGGGCATCAACACTAGCTGTGGCCCGGGATTGGGGTTGGAAGGTTTCCTTGTGGGGATGGGGACGGGAGGAGTTGTGGAGCTGGGAAAGTGTAACTCGTTGCAGAGGAGCCAAAGAGTCATCCAGCGTGGAAACGGGCCCTTCGGCCCAACTTGCCCATACCGACAAAACATGTCTTCGGGCTAACGGAATCATGGGATATGGGGAGAAAGCAGGGACGGGGTACTACTGATTTTGGATGATCAGCCATGATCATATTGAATGGCGGTGCTGGCTCGAAGGGCCGAATGGCCTACTTCTGCACCTATTGTCCATGTTTCTATGTCCCAAGCATTTGACAAGGTTTCACATGGTGGACTGATCTATAACGTCACACAGGATCCATAGCGTGTGGGTAAATTGGATACAAAATTGGTTTGGTCATTACGCCAGAGAATAGTGGTGTAGAGGTGCTTTTCTAAGTGAAGGTCTGTGGCCAATGTTATTCACAAGGATATGTGGTTGGCCCTCTTGTTTGGAATGTATATTAATGATTACATATTGTGTCGTGCTGCTGCAAGTAAGAAGTTCATTGTTCTGTTTGGGACACATGACAATAAAACACACTTGACTCTTTTACCTGGATGAATATCATTCATGTTACAACTGCAATTGAACAGGATAAGAAAATAATTTTTGGTTTAAACTCAAGAAAAATAGAATATTTCCCAATATATTTAAGAGCTGTGGAGTATTATTAATATTGAGCACAAAAACTGTGCTAGGATTTTCACAGAGAATGTCTTACTGCCTGTTATCAGGCAACTGAACCATCCTATCAACAGCTAGAGAGTGGTCCTGAGCTACCATCTACTATCTCGGACTATCTCGAATAGGACTTTACTGGACTTTATCTTGCACTAAACATTATTCCCTTTATCCTGTATCTGTACACTGTGGATGGCTCAATTGTAATCATAGATAGTCTTTCCGCTGACTGGATAGCACGCAACAAATGCTTTTCACTGTACACTGCTACACATGACAAAAAACGAAACAGAACTAAAATACTGCACTAATAGATATTCTGCCTTCCCGATAGCCATTAAACCAAGGGTCTATGTGCTCCAAGGCAGTGGTAAACCTACCACAATATCATCTGAAAAACAATAGAAGGGGTCCTCCTGTTTATTTCTCAATCACCATCTAACACAGTTGAACGTCAATTATTTCATTGCTGTTTGAGGTGTTACTGGATGCAGCAGAGACTATATCTCACAATTATTTAATTCATCGTAAAAAACAATTGGGATGCCTGAAGCCAATCAAAAGTGTTACATAAATGCAATTCATTTAGTTTCTATCACATTTCACAAGGTAACTTGCTTGAGCTGATGATAACCTCTTAGTCCCGTTCCTTAAATGTATTTCATATGAATAATGAAAGGCCTACGTAGAGTGGATGTGGAGAGGATGTTTCCATTAGTGGGAGAGACTAGGACCAGAGGACACAGCCTCACAATAAAAGGACGTACCTTTAGAATAGAGATGAAGTGGAATGTTTTTAGTCAGAGGGTGGTGAATCTGTGGAATTGATCGTCACTGACAGCTACAGTGGCCAATTTATTAGGTATTTTAACTATTCTTGATTAATAAAGGCATCAAAGGTTACGTGGAGAAGGCAGGAGAGTGGGATTAGTAGGCCATTCGGTCCATCGAGTCTACTCCGCCATTCAATCATGGCTGACCTATCTTTGAGAATTGAGATGGAAAAATAGATCAGCTATGATGTTTAAGAAGGAACTGCAGATGCTGGAAAATCGAAGGTACACAAAAATGCTGGAGAAACTCAGCGGGTGCAGCAGCATCTATGGAGCGAAGGAGATAGGCAACGTTTCGGCCCGAAACGTTGCCTATCTCCTTCGCTCCATAGATCAGCTATGATCACTGGTGGAGCAGACTTGTTGGGCTGAATGGGTTAACACTATGTACTATGTCTTAAGGCCAGCAACATAATCAAGGACGAGTCACACCCTGGCCACTCCCTCGTTTCCCGTCTCCCATCAGGCAAAAGATGTGAAAACGCACACCTCCAGATTCAGGGTCAGTTTCTTCCCAGCTGTTATCAGGCAACAGAACCATCCTACCACAACCAGAGAGCGGTGCTGAACTACGATCTACCTCATTGGTGACCCTCGGACTATCCTTGATCGGACTTTGCTGGCTTTACCTCGCACTAAACGTTATTCCCTCATCATGTGTCTGTACACTGTAAACGGCTCGATTGTAATCACGTATTGTCTTTCCACTGACTTCATAGCACGCAGCAAAAGCTTTTCTCTGCACCTCGGTACACGTGACAATAAACTAAACTGAAACTGTAACTGCATGGTCTAGGATAGCCATGTATTCAACTGTGGATTGTGCTTAACTGTAACTCCTGGCCAAAAAGGAGCAGGAATAGAACCAGATGACTCATGCATTGTAAGGCCATTTTGGTCAAGTCTGTGTTTCTGTATATAACAAGACAAGCTGCTGACTGGTGCCCACCCTTACCAACATAAGATAATATTTGACACCAGTGAAAAAGGAAGAACGACATCGCAGGAACTTGAAGAAATATAGCCAGCCTCTAGAGACCATTGAGGCAAGCTCCGACTTAAAATAACTATATATGGAAACCTGGGAATGAACACTCCTCTGTAGTTCGGGGACACCTACTTTGCACCTATATTTTAGTTACTAGGAATAAATTGACCATTTCTAAATTAGATCCCTCAAGATTGTATAGTAATGTATTGGAAGGACTTTAAAATTTGATATTTGGAAATGGTTTATGGGATATGGCTTAAAAGTATTTAGAATCCGATTATTAATCTGGTATATTTTATTGTCTCACCCCCAGACAGACAGCCAGAGATGGGATAGGATAGTTTAGAGGACATCAAGTGAAGGACGGAACTTGGCAGAGGTCCAGTATTGTAGAATATGAATGAGTATCCCGGGAACGTGAGAGATGGCATAAAAATAATAAGAAATGAAGAAGTGCAAATGACAAAGTTCCCCGTCAGGAAGTCGATGCCGACCACCTAGAAAAGAGTTGCCAGAAAAAAGTTGGATTGGGTTAGAAGAAGTACCAGGGGAGTGGGTACTTGTTGTCCGAGTCGATGTATTGGACCGGTGGATCGACATGTATCCAACCCTTGATTATAAACCGGCTACTATTATCAAGGTGTAAAGAAAATTGTCCCTAGATTCGGCATAGTCAAATAGATATTTATTTGGCTTGGTTTAAAGTAATGGTCCACAGCATATTGAAATAAATTGATGAAAATTATATAAACAGCTGTGAATTTCACAGCAATTGAATTGAATTGTGCTTATCGACCACAAGCTGTGGATTGGAAAGGGGTAAGACAGACCCTGAAATTCAAAATAGTAAATTAAAGGCTGAGACTGATTTTGGCTGAATTGAAGCACTCCCCGCGGTTGTATTGAATAAGAGTCGTGCCTGTAGAGAAATCTGGACTGAACCCAGCTGAAATTTATATGAGGAACCTTCATTAAGAGTACGTTGGAAATCACCATGTGACTGCGGAGATAACTGTCCACAGTTTAGCTAGGATCATAGCGTGGGAAGGATTGTATTTATAGAGTAGGAGCAATGTACAGAGAGAGGTCTTCCGTTGACAATGGATGGAAGGAATGCATGGGTATATCTCCACCACTGTAAGAGTATCAGTGGAAGTATGGACTGCTAACTTACTTTATCCCAGGTTCTTCTAGGAACTTTATACTCTACAATGGATCAGGCACAGATGAATTGGCAACACGGATGGAGATGATTCGCACACACAAAAACTCGGGAGGTGAAGACTCATCAGAAAGAAATGATGATGCTATGCCCACGATAGTTCGAGAAGCTTGATGAGATTCTGGGAAGATACATCATCATCTTGTTAATATATTTGATAGAATGTAACAGTCACCAGTGTACAACTAGTTATTGATCATTCTTTTAATCTGGATTTTTAATTCATGTGTTGTGTTTTTTTTTAATATATAATTTATGATGCGTTTATGTGATATACTAAGATTTTATATGTACTATGATATTTTTTAATATGCAATGCATTTTTATGTAATGTTGCCCCTTGTCTGGACCTCGAGTCCATAATAAATTTTACTATTAATAATATTATTATTAGTTATCATAAATGATGGTTAAATCATATGATAAAAGGGAGGAATATAAATCCTGGCCAAAAAGGAGCAGGAATAGAAGCAACATTTAGCAGAGGACTCATGCATTGTAAGGCCATTTTGGTCAAGTCTGTGTTTCTGTATATAACAAGACAAGCTGCTGACTGGTGCCAATGTCTAGGTCCCAGATCAATGTTGCAGATAAGGAATGTATGAGTATCTCTTTAATCGACAGAATGAATGAGATTCTTGCAGAGGACCTCCAAAGTAGTATATATGCATAAAGTTGATTGGATTACTGCAAACAAATTGTAAATAATGTAAATACTGTTCCAAGACAGTTACCCTGCTGTTTGTTGATTGACCAAAGTGTTAAGCCCTGGCAGGTTTGTTTGAGTTCCAGGGCAAATGTTGCATTATTCAGTTAAGTTAGCTTCCTTCCAGAAGCTTCTCCTAGAAACAATGTATGGGAGACTCTGCAATTGGTTTGGGGAACTGCCAATAATGTATTGATGTGATTAATATGTTTGATTGGATTGTAAAGAGACTACCCCTATGTAGTTCGGCCCCTCAAGGTTCGTGGACCTGTAAAAGATGGCTCCATCTTAGATCGAGGTCGATCTTCTGGAAGTGCGCTTGGGACTGCGTGACCTTTTGGAGTGTTTCTGCTTGCACGAGGCTGAAGGGCTTGGCCAGGCAGAGACGAGGATCGAACCTGCGGTGGTTTAGGAATCATATAGGGTAATTTGCTGTTCAATCTAAAAATAAAGATTAGTTGTTCCAGTGCTTGACTCAGTGATTTTTGATTGAACTAGACTGGGGGGTAAGCTTGAGAAGAGCATATTTACATACCCCGAGCTGTAATCTTTCCAACATTTGTCCAAAACAGCCCGTCTGAAACAACAGGCCACTTAGAACTGAGATGAGGAAAAGCTTTTTCACCCAGAGAGTTGTGAATCTGTGGAATTCTCTGCCACAGAAGGCAGTGGAGGGCAATCCATTTTCAAGTGAGAGTTAGATATAGCTCTTGGTGCTAACAGAATCAAGGGATATGGGGAGAAAGCAGGAACGGGGTACTGATTGTGGATGATCAGCCATGATCATATTGAATGGCGGTGCTGGCTCGAAGGGCCAAAGGGCCGACTCCTGCACCTGTTTTCTATATTTCTATTTCTAAGGTATGACTAAACAGAAAAAAAACACGTGTTATACAAATGTGTTAAAAGGTGAAATACAAATGAGTCACGCAACAAAGGCATCTGATCTGCAGGACAATACTTCCATCAAGTGCTTGGATAACACCCTCACATGAATACATTTGCAACGTAACGCATTGTCCAACTCCTGCAGGCCATTGACTTTAACCACAGTGGTCAAAAGATAAATAATAGTCTTTGAAAAATAAGTTAAATCAAAAGCATTTTTGAAAATTACAAGCTATAAAAATAGAACTGATAATGACACCTCTAAAGTGCTTTTATCTTAAATAGTAAATGATGTGTGATTCGCAGTCACAAGTATCCACTTCAACGCAACATATTCTTCCTAAGCTTCGTGATCATATTGTTGGTGTAATCGTGCATGCAGAATCATGGCGATCATTGAAGGTTAACTATAACTACCTCATATTTCGCTTGAGCAGCGGTATGAATATTGACCTCTAGCTTGAAGCAAAGATCCTGGAGCGAGCAAGATGGTCCACTCGACGAAAAAGACGTAGTACGGTCATGGGCAGGATCATGGGTAATTTAAGGCCCCATTTCCGTAACCGGCTTCCGTCTCCGCACCAAAGATCCCGTAGGATACTAGTGCGGAGACGGAAGCCGGTTACGGAAACCTCCTCGTAAAAATAAAAGTTATTTGGTAAAAATCTTTTCGTCATTTTCAGAATTTAAATTTATTAACACAAACTGTTCCCCCGCAACGTTGATTACACTGCGAGTCGGGTCGGGTCGGGTTGGGTCCGGTTACGGAAATGGATGAAAAAAAGGCCCACGTTCCGTTCCATTCCGTTGCGTACTACACGTCAGCCCATTGCATTTAGCAGAAGTGGTCTATCTTGCTCCGCTATAGGATCTTTGGCTTGAAGTACCCCTTGCCTTTCCTCTCTCCCATCTTAGTTCTCCAACCAGACCGACTGTCCTCCTGATTCCATTTTGCATTGTATACTTCGTTGTCACCTTCCCCCAGCTCACAGTGACCTGTTCAACTTTTATCATTGAGCTTCGTCCCCTTTGACCTCTCATTTTCACACCTTACTCTTCCTTATCTCTCATTTTCCTCTCCCCGACTCTCAGTGTAGAAGGGTCTCGACCCGAAACATCACCCATTCCTTCCATCTGGAGGTGCTGCCTGCCCTGCTGAGTTACTCCAGCATTGTGTGTCTATCTTCGGAGTAAACCATCATCTACAGTTCCTTCCCACACAATACTAGGTTCGGCACGGTGGCGCAGCGGTAGAGTTGCTGCCTTTCAGCGCTCGCTGCACCGGAGACCCAGGTTCGATCCTGACTACGGGCGCTGTCTGTATGGAATTTTACATTCTCCCCGTGACCTGCGTGTGTTTACTCCAAGATCGTTGGTTTCCTCCCGCACTCCAAAGACAAACAGGTTTGTAGGTTAATTGGCTTCATATAAATGCAAAATGTCCCTAGGGTAGGGTAGTGTTAATGTGTGGGGATCGTAGGTCAGTGCGGACTCAATGGGCCGAAGGGCCTGTTTCCGCGCTGTATCTCTAAACTATACTGAACTAAACTAAACTAATATCATGTCTGGTCTCAAAATACATCAGATGCAACATCAACTTCTGACATTTGGAAGATGAAGATATTCAACAGTAGACGGTGTTATTCTCACCTTGACATTTGAGGCATATTAATTTCTCTAAAATGTCACCTCAGCTGTTTTCAGATCCTGCCAAAGTTGCCGTTATTAAATCGCCAGTGAATTACTGCAATTATCATTGCTATTTTCATGTGCACCTTTCTGCCTTCTCCTCTTTCGAATCAGCGATCACTTTCTAATTTATGAATTACTACCAATGTCGTTCACAACAGGGCAAATTCCAGACTACGGGTATCGCTGGCCGGCGCGGACTCGGTGGGCCGAAGGGCCTGTCTCCGTCCTGTATCCCCAAACTAAACTAATTTGGACTTTATAGAGATGCCGCGTGGAAACTAGCCCTTCAGCTCACCGAGTCCGCACCGACCAGCGATCACCCCGCACACCAACTGGGGATGAGTTACAATTTTACCGAAGCTAATTAACCTACAAACCTGTCCGTCTTTAAGTGTGGGAGGGATCCGGGGCACCCGGAGAAAACCCATGCAGTTAACAGGGAGAACGTATAAACTCTGCACAGACAGCACCCATAGTCAGGATCGAACCCGGGTCCCTGGCGCTGTAAGGCAGCAGCTCTACCGCTGCGCCACCGTGCCGCCTGCTGATCAGTTATTGAGAAAAGGTTAAAAAAAATAGACACAAAGTGCTTGAGTGACTCAGCAAGTCAGGCAGCAACTCTGGAGAACGTGTGTAAGTGATGTTTGTGGGCCGGGACCCTTCTGCAGACTGATCCTGGTAATCTGATTCTGGGTGAATTAACTCTCATCTCGTTTTCAGCCGAGTAATAATAGAATTCAATTTCACCTTTAATACATTGACTTAAGGAAGGAAGGTAATGGATGCCGCAATAATATCAAGGTGTAGAATTCACTTCCCTTGGACTGCCCTTCCTCCCAAAATCCACAGGCATTCATAACCTGACACCTTGCCTCATTGATTTCACTTACCCTGTCCTTGGACGAATGATTATTATTATTGGTTTCAGAGTCATGGAGTCATACAGCATGGAAACAGGCCCTTCGGCCCAACTTGCCCACACCGGCCAACATGAACCAGCTACACTATTCCCACCTCCCAGCGTTTGCCTGATATCCATCCAAACAGAAGGATGAGAGGGCATCTTATTGAAAAATATAAGATTATTAAGGTTTGGACACGCTAGAGGCAGGAAACATGTTCCCGATGTTGGGGGAGTTCAGAACCAGGGGCCACAGTTTAAGAATAAGGGGTAAGCCATTTAGAACGGAGATGATTAAACACTTTTTCACCCAGAGAGTTGTGAGTCTGTGGAATTCGCTGCCTCAGAAAGCAGTGGAGGCCGATTCTCTGGATGCTTTCAAGAGAGAGTTAGATAGAGCTCTTCAAGATAGCGGAGTCAGGGGATATGGGGAGAAGGCAGGAACGGGGTACTGATTGGGGATGATCAGCCATGATCACAATGAATGGTTGTGCTGGCTCGAAGGGCAGAATGGCCTACTCCTGCACCTATTGTCTATTGTCCAACCTGTCCTATGTACCTGTCTAACTGTTTCTTAAACATTGGGAAAGTACCCGCCTCAACTGCTTCCTCTGGCAGCTGGTTCCATACACCCACCACCCTTTGTGTGAAAAAAATGCCCCTTCAGATTCCTATTAAACCTTTTCCCCTTCACCTTAAACCTATGTCCTCGGGTCATCGATCCCTGGGCAAGAAATATAGAAATATAGAAACATAGAGACTCTGTGCATTTTCTACACAAATAATTCTCAGCTTTAAAACCTAGGTCTCATTTATATGTTCAATGGCATTTAATGTCTGAGATTATAAAACTGCAAGACTGTTATTGTCACTTGTAGTGGCCTCATTAAAAATGGTTTGAATGTTAATAAATTTAATTACATTTCATATCAATTATATGAGCAAATTGACTGAATTGTTACAGGTGCGTATTTAGTTAAATATAATCACCATTTTGCAGTTAGAATTCCTAAGGTAGAAGAAATGGCATCAAAGCCAAACATGGAATTCTCTGCCACAGAAGGTAGTTGAGGCCAGTTCATTGGCTATATTTAAGAGGGAGTTAGATGTGGCCCTTTTGGCTGGAGGGATCAGGGGGTATGGAGAGAAGGCAGGTACAGGATACTGAGTTGGATGATCAGCCATGATCATATTGAATGGCGGTACAGGCTCGAAGGGCCGAATGGCCTACTCCTGCACCTATTTTCTATGTTTCTATACAGACTGAGCAAATTAGCTGCTTCTATCCTCCCCCACCTCAGTCTTCGTACTAGTTTCACTGTTAAGTTTCCCTGTTTGTATAACTCGTTATCACGTCCCCCACAGCCAGCAATGGATCATTGTGGGTTCACCTTTCCCTGGTCATGGTTGCTTGTTGCATATCTTACATTCAATTGCTCCATGTACCGTCGACATCTCTCGTTTCCCTCTTCCTTGACTCGGGGTCTCAAGAAGGGTCTCGACCGGAAACGTCACCTATTCCTTTTCTCCAGAGATGTAGCCTGTCCCGCTGTTACTCTGTTTTTTTTCAGTCTTCTTTTCCTCATGCACCAGCATCTGCAGTTCCTTCCCACCCAACTGCTTCTCTTTATATGCTAATAAGTACCAGAAGGGCAGGAAAAATGTTGGGAGAGTCCAGAACCAGTGGTCACAGTTTAAGAATAAGGGGTAAGCCATTTGTTGACTGAGATGAGGACAAACATTTTCAGCCAGAGAGTTGTGCATCTGTGGAATTCTCTGCCACAGAAGGCAGTGGAGGCCAATTCACTGGCTGTTTTCAAGAGTGGGTTAGATTTAGCTCTTGGGGCTAACGGAATCAAGGGATATGGGGAAAATGCAGGTACAGGATACTGAGTTGGATGATCAGCCATGATCATATTGAATGGCGGTGCAGGCTCGAAGGGCCAAAATGGCCTACTCCTGCATCTATTTTCTATGTTTCTAATATTGTAGATAGCCAGCAAACAACATTGTTAATACAGTGTGCCCAAGTATTACATTCATTCTAACATCTTGATTTACATGGGACTGGAGACTTTTATTGTTAAAGAGACTTTGTGCAGTTACTTAGGATTATTATAGTCATAGAGCACAGAAATAGTCCAACTCGCCCCTGCTGACCAAGATGCCCTATCTAAGGTAGTCCCATTTGCTCGCCTTTGGTCCATATCTTCTTAGTTTAGCTTAGTTTAGAGATACATAGAAACATAGAAACATAGAAAATAGGTGCAGGAGTAGGCCATTCGGCACTTCAAGCCTGCACCGCCATTCAATATGATCATGGCTGATTATCCAACTCAGTATCCTGTACCTGCTTTCTCTCCATACCCCCTCATCCCTTTAGCCACAAGGGCCACATTTAACTCCCTCTTAAATATAGCCAATGAACTGGCCTCAACTACCTTCTGTGGCAGAGAATTCCCCAGATTCACCACTCTCTGTGTAAAAAATGTTTTACTCATCTCAGTCCTAAAAGATTTCCCCTTTATCCTTAAACCGTGACCCCTTGTTCTGGACTTCCCCAACATCGGGAACAATCTTCCTGCATCTAGCCTGTCCAACCCCTTAAGAATTTTGTAAGTTTCTATACAGCATGGAACCAGGCCCTTCGGCCCACAGAGTCCGCGCCGACCAGCAATCCTCGCTCGCTAGTACTATCGTGGACACACTAGTTACAATTTACATTTACATTGTAAATTGTCACTAATGTGTAAGATAGTGCTAGTGTATGGGGTGATCGCTGGTCACTCAATCACAAATGATCTATCTTTCCCTCTGAACCTCATTCTCCTGCCTTCTCCCCATAACCCCTGACACCCGTACTAATCAAGAACCTATCAATCTCCACCTAAAAAACATCCATTGACTTGGCCGCCACAGCCATCTGTAGCTATGAATTCCACAGATTCACCACCCTCTGATTGAAGAAATTCCGCCTCATCTCCTTTCTAAAGGTGCGTCCTATTATTCTGAGACTATGGCCTCTGGTCCTAGACTTTCGCACTAGTGGAAACATCTTCACCACATCCAGGCCTTTCACTATTCAGTGAGTTTCAAAGAGGTTGTCCCCCTCATCCTTCTAAACTCCAGCGATTTCAAGCCTAGCGCCTTCAAACGCTCATCATATGTTAACCCAATCATGTTAAGGAAGGAACTGCAGATGCTGGTTTAAACCAAAGATGGGCAGAAAACACCTGGGGTAGCTCAGCGGGACAGTCTGAAGCAGAGTCTCGACCCAAAACGTCACCTGCTCCTTCTCTCCAGGGACGCTGCCTGTCCCACTGAGTTTACCCAATCATCCCTGGGATCATTCTCATAAACCTCCTCTGGGCTCTCTCCAATGCCAGCACCCCCTTCCTCAGAAATGGGGCCCAAAACTCCAAATGCAGTCTGACCATTGTCTTATAAAGCCTCCACATTACATCCCAATGGTTTTTGCTGTGTTATATCTGCCTTAGGAGAGTACTGTTAAAATTGTACAAGGCATTGGTGAGGCCAATTCTGGAGTATGGTGTACAATTTTGGTCGCCTAATTATAGGGAGGATGTCAACAAAATAGAGAGAGTACAGAGGAGATTTACTAGAATGTTGCCTGGGTTTCAGCAACTAAGTTACAGAGAAAAGTTGAACAAGTTAGGTCTATATTCTTTGGAGCGCAGAAGGTTAAGGGGGGACTTGATAGAGGTCTTTAAAATGATGAGAGGGATAGACAGAGTTGACGTGGATAAGCTTTTCCCATTGAGAGTAGGGAAGATTCAAACAAGAGGACATGACTTGAGAATTAAGGGACAGAAGTTTAGGGGTAACATGAGGGGGAACTTCTTTACTCAGAGAGTGGTAGCTGTGTGGAATGAGCTTCCAGTGGAAGTGGTGAAGGCAGGTTCGATTTTATCATTTAAAAATAAATTGGATAGGTATATGGACGGGAAAGGAATGGAGGGTTATGGTCTGAGTGCAGGTAGATGGGACTAGGGGAAAATAAGTGTTCGGCACGGACTAGAAGGGCCGAGTTGGCCTGTTTCCGTGCTGTAATTGTTATATGGTTATTATATGGTTACTGCATGTATTTCTCCCGATACAAGTGTAGTTCTGTGTATGGATCTGTATATCAGGTTTAGTAATGAAGCAAGCAGCCACCGTTTAGACCAGTGGTTCTTAACCTGGGGGGTCGGGACCCCCATGGGGAGGGGGGTTGTTTGGAGCTTTACTGGGGGACATGAAGGGGTCATCAATAACAGATCCATTTGTTGACCCCATTTTTAGGAACCTAACAAAGGTGTATGGTGTGCTGGCCTTTATAAATCAGAGCATTGAGTATAGAAGTTGGGATGTAATGTTAAAATTGTACAAGGCATTGGTGAGGCCAATTCTGGAGTATGGTGTACAATTTTGGTCGCCTAATTATAGGAAGGATGTCAACAAAATAGAGAGAGTACAGAGGAGATTTACTAGAATGTTGCCTGGGTTTCAGCAACTAAGTTACAGAGAAAGGTTGAACAAGTTAGGGCTATATTCTTTGGAGCGCAGAAGGTTAAGGGGGGACTTGATAGAGGTTTTTAAAATGATGAGAGGGATAGACAGAGTTGACGTGGAAAAGCTTTTCCCACTGAGAGTAGGGAAGATTCAAACAAGGGGACATGACTTGAGAATTAAGGGACTGAAGTTTAGGGGTAACATGAGGGGGAACTTCTTTACTCAGAGAGTGGTAGCTGTGTGGAATGAGCTTCCAGTGAAGGTGGTGGAGGCAGGTTCGTTTTTATCATTTAAAAATAAATTGGATAGTTATATGGATGGGAAAGGAATGGAGGGTTATGGTCTGAGCGCAGGTAGATGGGACTAGGGGAGATTATGTGTTCGGCACGGACTAGAAGGGTCGAGATGGCCTGTTTCCGTGCTGTAATTGTTATATGGTTATATGGTTAAAGGTACATACCACATACAGTATTTTGTTCGCGTATGCGTGTGCGTATGCCAAAAAGGTTAAGAACCACTGGTCTCGACTGGAGAAACTCAGCGGGTGAGGCAGAATCTATGGAGCGAAGGAATAGGTGACGTTTCGGGTCGGGACCCTTCTTCAGACCCGAAACGTCGCCTATTCCTTCACTCCATAGATGCTGCCTCACCCGCTGAGTTTCACCAGCATTTTTGTCTACCTTCGATTTTTCCAGCATCTGCAATTCTTTCTTAAACAACTGATTCAGACTGTACTCAGCAGTATTTTAAATTTTAATAATCACAAATACAAGGACAAAAACTGAGTTTACAGCACCCCCTGCCCAACAAAGCTGAAACCCCTCTTCCCACTCCCTCGTGGTTTATCTAATCGACCATCGAAAAAGGCAAACACCTTTGCAATGCAATTAAAACTGCCACGTCACATAATTAACTGCTAATCTTTTAATCACTGGGCAGACACTACGATGACATGTCACACAAATTAGTATTCCTGAACTAAATGTTTAAAAAAGGGTATTAATTAATAAATCAAAGACATACAGGAAATTCTTCAATTATTAAACCAGTGATCTACATAAATGTGACTGATGGAAGATCATTTTCCTTAATTCAGATTTATTCATCCCTATTACACTGTGAGGCAAGGGAGTTGTGGTGTGTTTTCTGTGGGGCCCTGGGGAATAGCCCTGGGATGAACAATATTCACAGTCACTGCATCTATCTTCCTGTCGCAATCTGCAACCGAATATATTCTGGGTCCGTCTACAATGGACCCTCTCCTCTTGGACTCTCCCTCATGGCCATCTACTGGCTTTAGACCTTTTTATTTTTAACTGCCAGCGGGACATCAACCGCCTCAACTTCTCCACTCCCCTGTCTCACTCTAACCTCTCCCCCCCCCCTGAACGCACAGCCCTCCACTCACTCTGCAACAACCCAGACTGGGTGATCAAACCCGCCGACAAGGGAGGTGCCGTGGTAGTCTGGCGCGCTGATGTCTACAAAGCTGAGGCCACGCGCCAACTCTCAGACACCTCCTCCTACTTATCCTTGGACCATGACCCCACAGACGAGCACCAGGCCATTATCTGTGGCTTCATCACTTCCGGCTCCCTTCCCCTCCCAAGCCTCCAACCTCATCGTTCCCCAGCCCCGCACGGCCCGATTTTATCTTCTCCCCAAAATACACAAAGCTGACTGTCCTGGCAGACCCATTCTTTCAGCCTGTTCATGTCCTATCAAAATTATTTCCACATACCTCGACTCCATCCTATCCCCCCTGGTCAAATCCCTCCCTACCTATGTTCAAGACACCTCAAACTCTCTTTGTCTCCTCCATGGCTTCCGTTTTCCAGGCCCCCATTCCCTCATCTTCCCCATGGATGTCCAGTCACGCTACACCTCCATCCCCCACCAGGAGGGTCTCAAAGCCCTCCGTTTCTTCCTCGACCGCAGAACCAACCAATCCCCGTCTACTGATACTCTCCTCCACCTAGCGGAGCTGGTTCTTACCCTCAACAACTTTTCCTTTGACTCCTCCCATTTAAGCACCTCCATATTAAGGGAGGCCCTCGGTTCATCTAGATTCATGAGGATGATACCACTGAAGGCCAGGAATACAAGGTGGAGACTCCGTCAATGCGTGCAATCTAAGAGTCTAAAGCATAGAATATAGAAAACATAGAAAGATAGGTACAGGAGTAGGCCATTCAGCCCTTCGAGCCAATATGGTCATGGCTAATCATCTAAAATCAGTACTCCTTTTCAGTCTTATCCCCATATCTCTTGATTCCAGTAGCCCTAACAGCTAAAGCTAACTCTGTCTTGAAAACATCTCTTGAAAACATCCAGTGAATTGGCCTCCACTGCCTTCTGTGGCAGAGAATTCCCTGGGTGGAAAGATGTTTCCTCATCTTAGTCATAAATGGCTGACCCCTTATTTTTAAACTGTGACCCCTGGTTCTGGACTCCCCCAACATCGGGAACATTTTTACTGCATCTAGCCTGTCCAATCCCTTAAAATGTTAGGTACACAAAAAAGCTGGAGAAACTCAGCGGGTGCAGCAGCATCTATGGAGCGAAGGAAATAGGCAACGTTTCGGGCCGAAACCCTTCTTCAGACATGTTACAAAAGGTTATATGTTTCAATAAGATCCTCTCTCATCCTTCTAAATTCCAGTGAATACAAGCCCAGTCGACACATTCTTTCATCATATGTCAGTCCCGGGAATTAACCTGGTGAACGTACGCTGCACTCCCTCAAGAAGGCAGCACGGTGGCGCAGCGGTAGAGTTGCTGCCTCACAACGCCAGAGACCCGGGTTCGATCCTGACTACAGGTGCTCGTCCGTACGGAGTTTGTACGTTCTCCCCATCACCTGCGCGAGTTTTCTCTGAGATCTTTGGTTCCCACCCACACTCCAAAGACGTGCAGGTTTGTGGGTTATTTGGCTTAGTATAATTGTAATTTGTCCCAAGTGTGTGTTGGGTAGTGTTAGTATTTGGGGATCGCTGGTCGGTGCGGACTCGGTGGGCCGAAGGGCCTGTTTCTGCGCTCTATCTCTGAACTAATAAAGTAAAACTAAAGAGTCTCGACCAGAAACGTCACCTATTCCTTTTCTCCAGAGATGCTGCCGAAGCCACTGAGTTACTCCAACAATTTGTGTGTATCTGGCTGTGTAAACCAGCATCTGCAGTTCCTTCCGACACACTGTGCAATCCAGCCATTTGATTAAAAGAAACAGCATGGAAACAGGCCCCTCAACACTCCAAAACCATGTAATCTCATTCATTTCTCTACTGCAAGTAACCCTTGCATTCCCTCTCTCTCCATCCCTTCCCCACCCTAGTCATCCTGCTAGTTTCACTGTTCATATCCCTTCATTATCACCTCTCCCACAGCCAGCAATGGACCATTGTGGGCTCCATCTTTCCTGGGTCATCGGTGCCGGCTCTGATTTATTTAGAGGAAACCTCTAGTTTCCCTCCACCCTGACTCTCAGTCTGAAGAACGGTCTCAACCCGAAACTTCACCTATTCCTTTTCTCCAGAGATGCTGCCTGCCCCGCTGGGTTACTCCACCATTTTGTGTCTGCTCGTTCACACAACCTTCATGTTGTCCCACTTTCGCGTCCGCTCCCTATACACAAGGGGAAATGGCACAGAAGGCAATTAACCTACAAATCCGTACGTCTTTGGAGTGTTGGAGGAGACCGGAGCACCCGGAGAAAACCCACACGGTCACGACACAAACACACAGGCAGACCCGAGGTCAGGATCGAACCTGGGTCTCTGACACTCTGAGACAGCAGGTGTAACAGCTCCGCCACTGCGCTGCTCTTTGATAGGGTGTGAGTCACAGTGGTCGATAGAAAAAAGTGATTTAAAAAAGTCAATCACTCACCATTAACATTATTGAAACTAAAGTAGCACCGTTTGGTGGAAAGGGGTTGGCACAGAGGGGGAATGGTGTCAGATTAGGAAGAGGAGGTCCTACTGCAGTTGTACAGGGCCCTGGTGAGACCGCACCTGGAGTATTGTGCGCAATTATGGTCCCCTGATTTGAGGAAGGACATTATTGCTATTGAGGGAGTGCAGCAGGTTAATTCCCGGGATGGCCAGGTAGACATATGATGAATGAATGGGTCGACTGGACTTGTATTCACTGGAATTTAGAAGGATGAGAGGATATCTTATAGAATCATATACAATTCTTAAAGGATTGGACATGCTAGATGCAGGAAAAATGTTCCTGATGTTGGGGGTAGTCAAAGTTTAAGAATAAGGGGTAGGCCATTTAGGACTGAGATGAGGAAAAACTTCACCCAGAGAGTTGTGAATCTGTGGAATTCTCTGCCACAGAAGGCAGTGGAGGCCAATTCATTGGATGCTTTCAAGGAAGAGTTAGATTTAGCTCTTAGCGGTAAAGGAATCAAGGGATATGGGGAAAAACAGGAACGGGGTTCTGATTTTAGATGATCAGCCATGATCATATTGAATGGCGGTGCTGGCTCGAAGAGTTGAATAGCCTACTCCTGCACCTATTTTTCTATGTTTCTATGTGGTCATAAGGTCATAAGCCACAAGTGAGAGGAGTAGAATTAGGCCATTCGGTCCATCAAGTCTACTCCGCCATTTAATTATGGTTGATCTATCTCTCCCTCCTGACCCCATTCTCCTGGGGTGGGGGAAGAACAAATGGGAGACTGGCACGCTAGGGAGGGGGGGGGGGTGGAAGTTGTGATCTCGTAAGCGCCCTTTATGTGTGGACTCTTTACATACCTTGGGTGTGCAAGCAAGGAATTTCACTGCGACTGAAGTATTCAGTTCAATTCAGTATTGCAGCCAGAGACCCGGGTGCGATCCTGACCTCTGTCGCTGTCTGTGTGGAGTTTGCAGGTTCTCCCTCCTGCCGTGTGCGGGTTTGCCCCGGTTTCACCTCACGCACCATAGACGTTGGATCGGCGAGCTAATTGGCCATCATGAACCGTCGCTGGCGTGTGGGTGAGTGGTAGAAGCTGGCGTGGGGTGGAAGAGAGAGCGGAATGAAAACAATTTTAAATGGGATTAACGTGGGATTACTGTGAATGGGTGACTGAGATACGGCGGACTGATGCACCGAAGGGCCTGTTTCTACGCTGCATGTCTCTGTGACTCAAGTTCACCAACTAATCCCTGGAGAAGCAGGGATAGATGTGAAGACCATGCATGGAAACCCCGCAGTTCTGGCCAACTCTGAGAGGTTACGGCACTAATTGCTGATGGCTTCATCTGTGGTGAAACTCAGGCTTGTCTATACAACATACAATATGAGTCTGCAGAAGGACCTCGACCTGAAACATCACCCATTCCTTCTCTCCAGAGATGCTGCCTGTCCCGCTGAGTTACTCCAGCATTCTGTGTCTATCTTGTATATACAATGTTCTGTAATGAATTAGATACCAGAACACCATTCACCAGTGTGACAGCATGCACGATCAATGAATATAGACCTCTAATCAATGAATATTTCATGCAGTAACATCCTTAGATGTTCCAGTGATCGAGGAGGTCAAGCTGAAGGAGAATGCTAAATCAGGTATAGCAATCAGTCGAAGAAGGGTTCCAACCCAAAACATATCATAAGGTCATGTGATAGGAGTAGTATTAGGCCATTCTGCCCATCAAGCCTACTCTGTCATTCAATCATGGCTGATCTATCTTTCCCTCTTAACCCCATTCTCCTGCCTTCGCCCCCAAACCATACTAATCAAGAATCTATCTGCCTCTGCGTTCAAAATATCAATTGACTTAGCCTCCACAGCCTTCAGTGGCAAAGGATCCCACAGATTCACCACCAGCATCTGCATTTAAACCAGCATCTGCAGTTCTTTGCTGCACTCAGCATTCATCCTATCTATTCCCCTCAAGATTTTTATACACTTCGAAATGATCACCTTCTTCAAGGTAAATAGAAGGGGAAATATTTAACAATGTGCTGTGACACAACGATTAAAACCTTATCTGTGGGTGTACAAGTTTTGCTCATGAATCCAGAATCTGCAGTTCCTTGTGTCTCCAGCATATCAGGAGCACGTTGGTATACTTTGTGGCAATTAATTCCACAGATTCACCTCCCTCTGACTAAAGAAATTCCTCCGCAACTTCTTCCTAAAGGAACGTCCTTTAATTCTGAGGCTATGACCTGTGGCCCTCGACTCTCCCACTAGTGGAAACATCCTCTCCACACCCTCTACACTACAAGCCTTTCACTATCCTTCTCATGCCATTATTATTTAAGTGCCTGAGGCGCCACCTGGTGGTCAGGCCACTTACTGATCGAACCCTCGTCACCAGAACCGGAACCGTCACGTGACTGCGCTTGGAGGGAAGAGAATGTCATGACTTTGTGGGTTGTGTCCGACAACAAGGAGGAGAAGCTCAGCTCGAGCCCAGGAGTCAACAACCTCGTTCAACAGCAGCAAGCATGACTTAATGTTAGTGTCTACCAAACGCACACGCGTATACCAAACCTGCAATGGCTTAATATAAAACAAAGTTTGTACACAACGTTTGCACTCGCCACATGCCTCTCTTTTTGCCTCTGAAATATAGTGACTGTATCTGAATCTCCCACTGCTGGCAGTGAACATTAGATAACAATTATAGCCTGTAAAACAATAACATTGCCTGTCATATCCCTTTAAGATGTCTTCCTCTTTATTTTAAGTATACACCATCTTGTTTTTGATTCCGTTGACACAGGGGAAGAATTGATTATCCACCCTTTCTCTGCCTCCTATAATTTTATACACCCACAGAAACAGGCTGTTCAGGTCTAAAAAAATCCAGCCTATCTAAAAAATCTGGCTCCTAACTCTTTCATTCACCTTCCATGTTCTTAACGTTCATAGAAACATAGAAAATAGGTGCAGGAGTAGGCCATTCGGCCCTTCGAGCCTGCACCGCCATTCAATATGATCATGGCTGATCATCCAACTCAGTATCCTGTACCTGCCTTCTCTCCATACCCCCTGATCCCTTTATCCACAAGGGCCACATCTAACCCCCTCTTAAATATAGCCAATGATCTGGCCTCAACTACCTTCTGTGGCAGAGACCTCCAGAGATTCACCACTCTCTGTGTGAAAAAATTTTTCTCATCTCAGTCCTAAAAGATTTCCCCTTTATCCTTAAACCGTGACCCCTTGTTCTGGACTTCCCCAACATCGGGAACAATCTTCCTGCATCTAGTCTGTCCAACCCCTTAAGAATTTTGTACGTTTCTATAAGACCCCCCCCCCCCCAATCTTCTAAATTCTAGCGAGTACAAGCCGAGTCTATCCAGTCTTTCTTCATATGAAAGTTCCCTTTGCCTATCTGCGTTGAACACATTTGAGCAGAGGCAGTCAAACCATAATTTTTAGAGATACAGCGCGAAAATAGGCCCTTCGGCCCGCCGAGTCTGCGCCGACCAGCGATTCCCCGTACACTAGCACTATCCTACACACCAGGGACAATTTACAACTTTACCGTTGCTAATTTACCTACAAACCTCAGTTCAGTTCAGTTAATTGTCACGTGTACCGAGGTACAGCGAAAAGCTTTTGTTGCGTGCTATCCTGTCAGCGGAAAGACAATGCATGATCACAATCGAGCCATGTACACAAAACCTGTATGTCTTTGGAGTGTGGGAGGAAACCGGAGCACCCGGAGAAAACCCGCGCGGTCACGGGGAGAATGTACAAACTCCGCACAGGCGGCACCCGTGGCCAGGATCAAACCCGGGTCTCCGGCGTCGTGAGGCAGCAACTCTACCGCTGCGCCACCGCGCCATCCTCTGCACGTTCCTATTGACGGGCACATCCAAAAACGACAAGGTGGAATTTCAGGATGCAGAAGTGGTTTACTGGAATGACGCCCGGATTAGAGGGTGGAAGGTTTAAGGAGAGGTCAGACAGATTTAAATTGTTTTCCTTGGAATGATGGAGGCTGGGGGGAGATGTGATAGAAATGTATAAAATGATGAGAGAGACAGATAGTGTAGATGGCCAGAACCTTGTTCCCTTAGGGTGGTAATTTCTAAGACTAGAGGGCAAAGCTTCAAGGTGAGAGGGGTACACAAAAATGCTGGAGAAACTCAGCGGGTGCAGCAGCATCTATGGAGCGAAGGAAATAGGCAACGTTTCGGGACGAAACGTTGCCTATTTCCTTTGCTCCATAGATGCTGCTGCACCCGCTGAGTTTCTCCAGCATTTTTGTGTACCTTCGATTTTCCAGCATCTGCAGTTCCTTCTTAAACAAGGTGAGAGGGGTAACGTTCAAAGGAGATGAACAAGGCAATTTTTGGTGGTGGTGTTTAAGAGGCATGTAGAATGGGACCTGAGTATGGAGGGATGAGATTAGTTTCCCTTGGCATCATGTCTACTGTATATCGTGTTACTTGTGAGCAAAGTGGCAAGTGCCAAATTCCCTGTGTGTATACGTACTTGACTAATAAAATTTATTCAATTTAATTCAATCCAATAATGTTCAGCACTGACCTTGTGGGCCGAAGGGCCTGTTCCTGTGCTGTTCTTTTCTATGTTCTATTTTGAAGGAGTGGGGGATGGGCAACAACATCTGAGGAAAGACATTCTTGCCATAGAGGGAGTGCAGAGAAGGTTCACCAGACTGATTCCTGAGATGTCAGGGCTTTCATATGAAGAAAGACTGGATAGACTCGGCTTGTACTCGCTAGAATTTAGAAGATTGAGGGGGGATCTTATAGAAACTTACAAAATTCTTAAGGGGTTGGACAGGCTAGATGCAGGAAGATTGTTCCCGATGTTGGGGAAGTCCAGAACAAGGGGTCACAGTTTAAGGATAAGGGGGAAACCTTTTAGGACCGAGATGAGAAAAGCATTTTTCACACAGTGAGTGGTGAATCTCTGGAATTCTCTGCCACAGAAGGTAGTTGAGGCCAGTTCATTGGCTATATTTAAGAGGGAGTTAGATGTGGCCCTTGTGGCTAAAGGGATCAGGGGGTATGGAGAGAAGGCAGGTACGGGATACTGAGTTGGATGATCAGCCATGATCATATTGAATGACAGTGCAGGCTCGAAGGGCCGAATGGCCTACTCCTGCACCTATTTTCTATGTTTCTATGTAACATCATTAAGTGCACATCTGACTTGACAAGTAATATTCCATTGTCTCATTTGTGCTCAGAAGTGTCCAGTGGAATCTGCAACACGGCACAACCTGACTCAGAAATCATTGTATTCCGTGGTGAAAACTAAAAAATATATTTTAATTGTCCAGAATTTGTGGGCCCTCACATCAAATTACATTCCACAGATCTCTCGGTCGATAACACTGGGAGCGAATGCCAATGAAGATTATATTCAACATGGTGAGAGGGCTACAAAGGACAAGAATCTTTGCCATCGATCCTGAAACGGTTGTTTTTAACAGATATGTCTGTGGTCGAAACCTCCGCTCTTTTACTCAGCAGAGGGTGATGTTAATTGGCAATTAAATACAATCTTGTTCTCTGGAGTGTCAAAGGCGGATATAAGTACTGTATATAGGATTACCGGAGGCATGGATAGGATAGATAGTCAGAACCTTTTCGCCCCCCCCCCCCCAGGTTGGAAATGCCAAAGACCAGAGGGCACAGCTTTAAGGTGAGAGCAACAAATTTTAAAGGAGATATTTAAAAGAACATTTTGATCGGATGGGTTTAGAGGAATATGTGCCAAATGCAGGCAGGAAGGACTAGTGTAGATGGGACATGTTGGTCCCATCCACATTGATTGTTAAGGGCTTGGACACGCTAGAGGCAGGAAACATGTTCCCGATGTTGGGGGAGACCAGAACCAGGGGCGACAGTTTAAGAATAAGGAGTAAGCCATTTAGAACGGAGACGAGGAAACACTTTTTCTCACGGAGAGTGGTGAGTCTTTGTAATTCTCTGCCTCAGAGGGCGGTGGAGGCAGATTCTCTGGATGCTTTCAAGAGAGAGCTAGATAGGGCTCTTAAAGATAGCGGAGTCAGGGGATATGGGGAGAAGGCAGGAACAGGGTACTGATTGGGGATAATCAGCCATGATCACATTGAATGGCGGTGCTGGCTCGAAGGGCCGAATGGTTTACTCCTGCACCTATTGTCTATTGCATCACACCATAACTGTGCCTACAGTATGGAGGTTGCAAGAAGCCAACATTTGCTTGGACTCGCTCAATAACTGAGTGAATTTGTCCCATGTCTGTCCGACAGTGAAAGCGCTCAGAGATATAACTTGGAAGGATTGGACGATTCTGGACAGAGTCCAGGAAATGCTGACGCAACTATTCAAAGCGGCCATCAGAAATATGTCAGATCATTGGCATTGTATTCTCAGCAAGGACCTGTTCAGTGCAATGCATCTCAGTCTGGAAAATCAGCCGTGGCATCAAGAGTATTAATAGCAACCGAGACAAGATACATAAAGAAAGATAAGAAGCTTTTAGCACTTATGTCCACCAGGTTAGGTATGAAGACTATATTTATGGCCAGAATGAGATGAATATTGAAACAGACTGATGTCCACAATAATCAATTATTCTCATGCCCAAAATACTTCTTAGTCATAGTGGCTGTGGCGTTGCATAAAGGCTAATCATTGTAGATTGGTCGAGTCTGCCACTGAGTACCTCAAATGAATTCCTAATTAGCAAACAAAAACAGAGACATACCCTTTAAATCTAATACTATATATGAGAATAAAATCTTGGATGACTCATTGCTTGAGGGCCCACGACAAGAGTTCCTCTCCGGAAGGTAGAAACAAGGAACTGCAGACGCTGGTTTGCAAAAAAATATATACACAAAGTGTTGGAGTTTCGAAGGATGAGAGGATATGTACACTCCAGAGTTTAGAAGGATGAGAGGATATCGCATTGAAACATATAAGATTGTTAAGGGTTTGGACACGCTAGAGGCAGGAAACATGTTCCTGATGTTGGGGGAGTCCAGAACCAGGGGCCACAGTTTAAGAATAAGGGGTAAGCCATTTAGAACAGAGAAGAAGAAACACTTTTTCTCACAGAGAGTTGTGAATCTGTGGAATTCTCTGCCTCAGAGGGCGGTGGAGGCCGGTTCTCTGGATACTTTCAAGAGAGAGCTAGATAGGGCTCTTAAAGATAGCGGAGTCAGGGGATATGGGGAGAAGGCAGGAACGGGGTACTGATTGGGGATGATCAGCTATGATCACATTGAATGGCGGTGCTGGCTCGAAGGGCCGAATGGCCTACTCCTGCACCTATTGTCTATTGTCTGAGGGAGGGGGGGGGATCTTATAGAAACGTACAAAATTCTTAAGGGGTTGGACAGGCTAGATGCAGGAAGATTGTTTCCGATGTTGGGGAAGTCCAGAACAAGGGTTCACAGTTTAAGGATAAGGGGGAAATCTTTTAGGACCGAGATGAGAAAAACATTTTTCACACCGAGAGTGGTGAATCTCTGGAATTCTCTGCCACAGAAGGTAGTTGAGGCCAGTTCATTGGCTATATTTAAGAGGGAGTTAGATGTGGCCCTTGTGGCTAAAGGGATCAGGGGGTATGGAGAGAAGGCAGGTACAGGATACTGAGTTGGATGATCAGCCATGATCATATTGAATGGCGGTGCAGGCTCGAAGGGCCGAATGGCCTACTCCTGCACCTAATTTCTATGTTTCTATGTTTCTATGTCTATTGAGTAACTCAATTCTCTTACTTCCTCAAAAATGTACAAGGCAGTATTTCCCAGACACAAAGCCATGTTATAGAAACAAGGAATTACAGATACTGGTTTACAAAAGAAGATACAAAATGGTGGATTAACTCAGCGGGTCAGGCAGCAGCTCTGGAGAACATGGAGTTGTTCCTGATCAGCCCCTGTTTTTACAAGTGTACACAATCCTATCCCTCAGGATTTTCTCCAATACTTCCCCTGCCTCTGATACAAGACTCGCCGGCTTGTAGTTACCAGACATATCCTTGCTCTTCTTCAAAAAATAAAGGAACAGCATTGACTTCCCTGCCGTTTTCTGGCAACAAAAGCTTTTCATTGTACCTCGGCACACGTGAAAATATTCTAAACTAAACCAAGAACTAATACCAATATCTCACCTGCAGTAGTAGTATATATTTTATTTCAAACATGTAAAACAGGAAAAGTTAAAAACAAAGCAGAATAACAACAAAATGAAATGAACGATAAACCCATACACAACTCATTGAATAACTTTTGATAACATCACAAATTAAATCTTACATGTTCGAAAAGGAGTAAGAGGAAGTATCCACTTGTTTATTCCTACCCCTTCTCTGCTACTGATCAATTAATTCACAAACGTTATCTCACCTATACACATACACAAACATATACACACACATACATACATACATACATACATACATAAGCCACATACATACACGCATATATACCCACGCAAACACACATATCTACAGTTTACCTGTGTCTAACAATGTACAAATGTAAATCTCCAAGTTCCAAATGACCATAGCTGTAATCAATAATGTGGCTGAAATGCCAGGCTGTGTTATTAGTCAGTAGATTAGGGTGACACAGTGGCACAGCGGTAGAGTTTCTGCCTCACAGAGCTAGAGACTCTGGTTCGATCCTGACTATGGGGGCTGTCTGTACAGAGTTTGTACGTTCTCCCCGTGACCTACGTGGGTTTTCTCCGTGTGCTCCGGTTTCCTCCCACATTACAAAGACGTGCAGGTTTGTAGGTTAATGTCTTTGGTAAAATTGTAAATTGTCCTGAGCTTGTAGGGTAGGACTAGTGTACGGGGGGGGGGGGGGGGGGGGGGGGGTAATCGCTGGCCGGCGCGGACTCAGTGGGACAAAGGGCCTGTTTCTGCACTGTATCTCCACAGATTACAATTCAAGATATCTTGTAGGGAATCTTAGTCAGACTGCCTCGGTTCAAATGCGTTCAACTTGGGAAACGTTGGCAGAGGGAGCGTTAAGAATATGGAAGGTGTGAACAGATGGTAAATGATAGCGTTTGGAGCCCGATTTATGTGGAATACCAGGATTTTTTTTAAATACCTGTATAGTCTGTTTCTGGGAGTATATAAAATTATAAGAGGCATAGAAACGGTAGATAATCTTTTTTTTTTATCCCCATGGCAATGGAATAAAAAACAAAATGGCATAGGTTTAAAGTAAGAGGAAGACATTTAATGTTAAAGGGATTTGAAAGGCCAGTGTTTTTGTTTTACAGAGACAATAGTTGTTATCTAATGCTCACTGCCAGAAGTGGGAGATTCAGATACAATCACTACATTTAAGAGGCATATAGAGAGGCACTTAAATAAGGTAGACACAAAATGCTGGAGTAACTCAGCGGGTGAGGCAGCATCTCTGGAGAGAAGGAATGGGCGACGTTTTGGGTCGAGACCCTTCTTCAGACTAATGTCAGGGGAGGTGGCGAGACCAAATATCCTACAGCGAGCAAGATAGACCACTCCATGAAAAAGACGTAGTATGGTCATGGGCAGATTTATGGGTAATTTTCGGCCCCATTTTAGTAACCGGCTTCCGTCTCCGCACCAAAGGTCCCACAGCGGAGCAAAGATACTAGTGCGGAGACGGGAGCCGGTTACGGAAACATCCTCGTAAAAATAAAAGTTATTTGGTAAAAATCTTCTCCTCATTTTCAGAATTATAATTTATTAACACAAACTGTTCCCCCGTAATGTTGATTACACTGCGAGTCGGGTTACTGAAATGGATGAAAAAAAGGCCCACGTTCCGTTCCGTTCCGTTGCATACTACACGTCAACCCATTGCATTTACAAGGAGTGGTCTATCTTGCTCCGCTATAGGATCTTTGGGCGGGACAGAGATAGAATGTAGATGGAGACAGTAAGACTAGTGGGAGAACTGGGAAGGGGAAGGGGATGGAGAGAGAAAGCAAGGACTATCTAAAGTTAGAGAAGTCAATGTTCATACTGCTGGGGTGTAAACTACCCAAGTGAAATATGAGGCGCTGCTCCTCCAATTTGCGCTGGGCCTCACTCTGACAATGGAGGAGGCCCAGGACAGAAAGTTCAGATTGGGAATGGGAGGTGGAGTTGAAATGCTGGGCCACTCTGAGATCGGGTAGGTTAAGACTACCTTAACCGGGAGATCAGATAAGTTAAGTCTTTCTCACACAAGCACTTAAATAAAGATAGCATAAAGGATATGGATCAATGTGTGCAAATTGGTACAGATACACCACCAATTTTCCGGCACCCTCGGTTCCAGAGTCTTGCCGGATTATCCATTTTGCCGGAACAAGAGGTCATGTAATAATAATTCAACAATACACCTGGATGGCACGGTGGCGCAGCGGTAGAGTTGCTGCCTTACAGCGGCAGAGACCCAGGTTCGATCCTGACTATGGGTACTGTCTATACGGTGTTCTACACATTCTCCCTGTGACCGCGTGGGTTTCCTCCGGGTGCTCCGGTTTCCCTCCTACACTCCATGGGCGTACAAGTAGTAGGTTAATTTTGCTTTGGTAAACATTGTAAATTGTCCCTAGAGTGTAGGATATTGCTAGTGTACAGGGTGATCACTGGTCGGCACAGACTCGATGGGCCGAAGGGCCTGTTTCCACGCTGTATCAGTCTCTCTAAACTAAACTAAACTGGCCCACTAGCTATACCCCTTCCCATGTCTCCAAAGCACCACAAACTGCTAGATACTTAAATAAAACATATTAAATGTCAATGAATTGCGAATTAAATGACCGATGAAATATATTCGCCCAGTGAACTAGTTTGGTGGACACGGGTATTCCAAGAGCTCTCTGGTAATTTTGTCCGGATTAAAGGAGGTGCCGGACAATCAGTTGCCGGAGAATCGGTGGGGGATCTGTATATGAGAGTCAAAAGACAAGCGTGATGGGCCAAATGGGTCAAAAGGTAAGCATAGGCATGATGGGCCGAATGGGTCAAAAGGTAAGCATAGGTATACCTTAAAACCTTAACGTATACCTTAAAATGCCCCACCTACAGAGTTTCCCCAGCAATTTTGTGTACCTTAAGCATAGGTATGATGGGCCGAATGGCCGGTTTCTGTGCTGTTCCTCTCTGCCAACTCCATGTTGAATCTAGTTAAACCCCGTCACACATCCCGTCAGCTTCACCTCTGGCTCTCTGAACCGTTTACAGTATGTTAATAATGACCACTGAAATTCCAAAGTACTCTATCATCAGTTTGGAGTGGTCTCTTCACTTAAGCTAATAGCAATCAAAATACATCCCTTGTGCTATTTCACAGCATTTACAGATCTATCCCACTTAGATTCATAGAGTGATGAGCGAAGAGACAGACCCTTCGGCCCAACCTGCCCACGCCGTTCAAATGCCCCACCTACACAAGTCCCACCGGCCTGCGTTTGACCCATATACCTCCAAGCCTGTCCTATGCACTTAACTTTCTTTATTTTGTATCATATCCTTGTGTTTTCTGCACTTCTAATATATATTGCTATGGCTTTTAATTTTAGTCACGGTCTTTCACTAATTTTTTTTAATGGAAAATTGGATAAACTTCCACTTCATGTCATAGATACGATGATAGTCCATTTTAAATGGTATTTCATCAAAAGAAAATTAGAGATAGGTCAAACAGAACTGTTCCCTTTGTGAAGCAGGCAGGCTATTTACTACTCGATTAATCCAAAAGACTGAAATGTGATTTTTTTCCTTTGGTACATAGTCTGTCTATATTCTCTTTAAACTCAGTGGACTTGTCCCAATGCTGCAATCAACTTAAAGATTGGTCAAATGCAGAATCTTCATCTGTGCCTAAATAAAGGGCCTGTCCCACGAGCATGCGACTCCATGCGGCAAGCGCTACCTAACCAGAAGCGGGGGCCGCGCGGAGGTTGGGTGAGTGACATGAAGTGCGAGCGAAGTCCGCGGGAAGTTCGCGCGTGACGTACGGTGTCGAGGCGGCTGTGGGCCGGCAGGCCGTTGCCACGCGGAATTTTTGAACACGGTCAGTTTTTCGGAGCCCCGCACAACTCCATACGGCTCCGGCGATCGAAGTGGGACCGGCCCCGCGAGGCCGTACGGCTCAAGCGACCACGTTAGGTAGCGCTTTCCGCATGGAGTCGCTTAGGTCGCACTTGCCGCATGGAGTCGCATGCTCGTGGGACAGGCCCTTAACCTAATACAAAGGCTTCATGTTTGGTCAGATAGGCACAAAAATGGTGGGGTACCTCAGAGGGACAAGCAGCATCTCTAGAGCAAAAGAATAGGTGACGTTTCGGGTCAAAAATAGACAATAGACAATAGGTGCAGAAGTAGGCCATTCGGCCCTTCGAGCCAGCACCGCCATTCACTGTGATCATGGCTGATCATCCACAATCAGTACCCCGTATATTAAGGGTAGCCCATTTAGATTGGCTACCCTTTTTAAAAGTATAAATATTAATTGGATTTACCTTGATAACTCAATTCCTAATGTTTTTATACAGCGTGGAAACGGGCCCTTCGGCCCAACTTGCCCATGCCGAACAAGATGGCCCATCTACACCAGTCCCACCTGCTCGCACTTGACCCATATCCTTCTAAACCTTTCCAATCCACATACCTGTCCAACACATTATGGTGAAGTTAAAAGGAGATGTGCGGAGCAAGATTTTTGATTTCACACACAGATGATGCCAGGGGTGGTGGTGGAGGCAGATACGATAGTGGTGTTTAAGAGATTTTTTGATGGGCACATAGATATACAGGGATTGGTAGGGTAAGGATCATGTGTCGGCAGAGGAGATTAGGTTATGTTGGCATAATGATCTGCATGGACATCGTTGTCCAAAGTGCTCTTCCTGTACTGTTCTATGTTTGTCTATGTAAAGGGGCTGTCCCACGGGTGACCTAATCCGCGAGTTAAGAAGAGTGTCTTCGACCTTCAAGCTCGAGGGCACTCGCCTGGAAAACCTCGAGCTGGATCGACCATCCGCGTTGAAACCGTGAGCTGGATTAACTGACCGCACACATCGCAAAGGCGGGGGCCAGGGAAAGCGGGGGAGCGCTGTCTGAAATTCACACGCGCGATGAAGAGGAAGGTGCACAGTGTACGTACGGTAAGTCCTTTAGAGAGTGCGGAGGGGGGGAGAAGGGGGGAGAAGGGAGAGAAGGGGAGAGAAGGAGAGCGAAAGGGAGCAAAGGGGAGCGAAGGGGAGCGAAGGGGTGGGAAGCGAGTAGAAGGGGGGAGAAGTGGGGGGGGGGGAGAAGGAGTGGAGACACTTTAAAGAAGTTTAATTAAGCTTAGCGGGCATTTAACCTACCGGTATGTTTCCCTTAGTACTGAAAACCTCAATGTGCCAATTAAAATGCCCGGTCAGCGAAGATGATTGCCTACGGCTGCCCTCGACTGCCTGTAACTACATAGCGACCCCACTCCACTACGAGTTCAAAAGAACCATGCCGACCAAATTTTACTCGCAGAAAAATTTTCAACATGCTGAAAAGTTTTCCGCAACCTAGCTGAGGCCGCGAGTATTCGGGGACTTCTCTCGAGCATGAAGGAGAGTTCCAGCGACCTCATAGGACCTCCCAGGACCACGTGTCGACCACGCTGCGAGTTTGAAGGTCGAAGACACTCTTCTAAACTTGAAGATTTGGTCGCCCAAGTGGGACAGCCCCTTTAATGTCACAAATCTCACCTCTAGTTCCAGTCTTCCAGCCAGAAGATTAGTTATACTTAAACCAACAACGACTAAAATATAGTCTATCCATTGTGTAAACCCATCTGTGGCTTTGCAACATAATTGTTGGTGACACAATGCCTTGGAATATCAGATGTACCATTTGCGTCATGTTCATAGGTCATAGGAACAGAAGCAGGCCATTTGGCCCATCGAGTCTACACTACCATTCAATCATGGTTGATCCATCTCTCTCTCTCAACCCCATTCTCCTGCCTTCTCCCCGTAACCTTGATACCGTTACTAATCAAGTATCTGTCATTCTCTGCTTTACAAATACCCAATTACTTAGTCATTGGTCATTGACACATAGATAACGCAGGGGTCTGTGAATAAAAACATCAAGAACCAGAACGAGAGCTAGCAATGACTTAAACTAGGACTCACCAAGAGGACCACACCAAGACTGATACTTGTCAGGGGTTATGGGGAGATGGCAGGAGAATGGGGTTGAGAGGGAAAGAGAGATTGAATGGTGGAGTAGACTTGATGGGCCGAATGGCCTAATTCTGCTCCTGGAACCTATGAACTTTCTTTACAATAGACAATTGACAATAGGTGCAGGAGTAGGCCATTCGGCCCTTCGAGCCAGCACCGCCATTCAATGTGATCATGGCTGATCATCCCCAATCAGTACCCCGTTCCTGCCTTCTGCCCATATCCCCTGACTCCGCTATTTTTAAGAGCCCTATCTAGCTCTCTCTTGAAAGCATCACAGCAGAGAGGCATCAATGCAACAGCATCCAGAGAAGAGCAATTGAAAGCAAACTAGCAGGAGAATTCACACAAAAACCCGGTGGTTAAAAGGCCTGGATGGTTTCAACTTTGAAAGAACGGTTTTTGCTCAACAGGGTTTTGGAGATTTAAATCTTAATAATGCCAACATTGAGACACAGAGTGCCAGTTAATTTGATTTGTTTTGGGGAATTAAGTGTAATTTACTGCAGAACTTATTTTTTCAGTAAGAATCCATGTCTTAAAGAGAAGAATATATTGGATTTGTCCACATGGATACCTCCCGGCATTGTTTTAATTAGATTACATTTACGATGGCATCATGCTCCTGTTCTCTCTCATGTTAACAGCAACTCTCTCTATATATATGTGTCAGCTAAATAGATCCACACATCTTACCCAACTTTCTCATTCATTCCAAACACACACACGGATGTATCCACTAGTGGGAAGAGTCTAGGACTAGAGGTCATAACTTCAGAATTAAAGGACGTTCCTTTAGGAAGGAGATGAGGAGGAATTTCTTTAGTCAGAGGGTGGTGAATCTGTTGAATTCATTGCCGCAGACGGCTGTGGAGGCCAAGTCAGTGGATATTTTTAAGGCAGAGATAGATACATTCTTGATTAGTACGGGTGTCAGGGGTTATGGGGAGAAGGCAGGAGAATAGGGCTGGGAGGGAGAGGTAGATCAGCCATGATTGAATGGCGGAGTAGACTTGATGGGCCGAATGGCCTAATTCGGCTCCCATCACATGGCCTTATGACCAACGGCAATTCTACAGCAGACAATGGACCTACAAACCTGGAGTAACTCAGCGGGCCAGGCAGCATCTCTGGAGAAAAGGAATAGGTGGCGTTTTGGGTCGGAACCCTTCCTCAGACCCAAAGCGCAAGCGATTCTTTTTTTCCACAGATGCTGCCTGACCCGCTGCGTTACTCCAATATGTTTTGTCTATCTTCGGTATCTGCAGTTCCGTCTTACTCAACCTACAAACCTGCACGTCTTTGGGATGTGGAAAGAAACAGGAGCCCCCGGAGAAAACCCACCTGCTGCCTATCTTCCAAGTCGCAATTTGTAGTTCAAAATAATCATAGAGTCCAGAACCTCACAGCAAGAAAACAGGCCCTTCGGCCCCACTCGTCCATGCCGACAAAGATGCCCCATCTGAGCTCGCCCCATTTCCCCACATTTGGTCCATATCCACATAGACACAAAATGCTGGTGTAACTCAGCGGGACAGGTAGCATCTCTGGAGAGAAGGGATGGGTGACGTTTCGGGTCGAGACCCTCCTCTACACATTTCCCATCCATGTGTCTTTTAAATGGTTCAATGCTACTTCATTGTCATGTGCAGCCAAGTATAGTGACATTTTGTTTATGCCTACTGCACAGTGTCAACCCTGCTATATATATTAGGCACAATCCCACTGGGAACAAGTACAAACTTCCATGTTCTCCAGAGATGCCACATGACCCGCTCACTTGCTCCAGCACTGTGTGTCTTAATGTCTTGTCATTATGTTTGTTGCCAGCTTAGTTTAGTTTCGTTTATAGATACAGTGCGGAAACAGGCCCTTCGGCCCACCGGGTCCGTGCCGACCAGCGATCCCTGCACATTGACACTATCCTACACCCACTAGGGACAATTTTTACATTTACCAAGCCAATTAACCTACAAACCTGTACGTCTTTGGAGTGTGGGAGGAAACCGAAGATCTCGGAGAAAACCCACGCAGGTCACGGGGAGAACGTACAAACTCCGTACAGACAGCACCCGTAGTCGGGATCGAAGCTGGGTCTCCGGCGCTGCATTCGCTGCAAGGCAGCAACTCTACCGCTGCGCCACCGTGATTGCCAGCTATTGTCTTGTTATATGTCCCTTGACGAATATTATTATAATGCCTTGCAGAGGTTCCTGGTTATATTTTAAGCTGCACCCATCCTGCCCTTGTCATTTCTCACCATTAATTAGATGGTTCATTCCCCCCCCGTTATTTCAGCTTAGATCGCCACATTAACATGACTTTATCAATTTGAGGGTTCAAAATAAGAAGTGGATGCTGACAATACATTGTTGGCAAGCACAGCACTAAAGGGCTTGTCCCACTAGGCGATTTTTTAGGCAACTGCCGGAAACTCCAACATAGTCATAGCAGATCGCCGAAAAACCGGCGACTGGACTAATGGGCCTGTCCCACACTGGCGATTTCTTAGGCGACTGCTGGCGACTACAACAACGGAATTCACCGAAGTCAGCACCGGCGACAACCTACGCCATCCTGGCGACAACCTACAACAGCACCTACGTCAGGTGAAGACAAGCCACGACAAGCCCACCGTCGCCGACTGTCTCCGAGAAGGTTCGAACATTTCAAAATCCAGCGGCGACCAGAAAAACGCTACGGCTCTCTGGGCGACTGAGGAGACGACTCACGGCCATTCAGGCGACTCCCCGGCGACCATGTGGCGACAGCCCAGTCATCGGTAGTCGCCTAAAAAATTGCCTAAGTGGGACAGGCCCTTAATGCTCATTTCTAGCTCTGCTGCTCATTCACAGTAGCTCTTCGGGCTAACGGAATCAAGGGATATGGGGAGAAAGCAGGAACGGGGTTCTGGATGATCAGCCATGATCATATTGAATGGTGATGCTGGACTGAAGGGCCGAATGGCCTACTCCTGCATCTATTTCTTAAAGGGCTTGCTGGACCAGTCCAGAGGGCTTTATGTAGCTTCTCTTCTCATGTTATCGACTATTCCAACATATTTCATATTTCCTTCACACTAGGCTCAACAAGTCCGCACCGACCAGCCATCATCTCCCATACATTAACACTATCCTACACACTAGGAACAATTTACAATTTTTACTGAAGCCAATTAACCTACAAACCTGAAGATTGACACAAAAAGCCGGAGTAACTCAGCGGACAGGCAGAATCTCCCAAGAAAAGGAATAGGTGACATTTTGGGTTCCTTCTCACCAGAGTGCTGCCTGGCCCGCTCAGTTACTCCATCTTTTTGTGTCTATCTTCGGTGTACACCAGCATTGGCTGTTTCTTCCTACACATTTAACCTATAAACCTGTACGTCTTTGGAGTGTGGGAAGAAACCGGAGCACCCGGAGGAAACCCACGCGGTCACAGGGAGAAATATGCCATTTGCCTATCCAAACGGTCTCTTAAGTGCCAAGATCATAAGTTCCTCCACCACTACTTCCAGCATCATGTTCCAAGCACTCGCCACTCTCCCGGCCACAAAAAAACCCCACTCCTTTAACCTATGCCCTCTAGTATTTGATTTTTCTCTCCTGCAGAAAGGATTTGAGCTGTCTACTTGTGGGACCCACCGCCCCGACGCGGAGGGCCCAAAACGCCGAAGTCTACGGGAGTCAAGATCGTCCCTTCAACGGAGGGCTCAAAGCCCCCGACCGCGGGAGAACAAAGGGAAGAGATTGAACTTTTTCCATCACAGTGAGGAATGTGGAGGAGTCACTGTGGTGGATGTTTATGTTAAAATGGAATTTGTGTGTCCTGTTGCTTTTTATTTGTATGACTGACTTGGCAAATGAAATTCCTCGTATGTTGCAAAACATACTTGGCTAATAAAGTATTATTGTGATTGTGATATATGCTTCTCATAATTATTATAAACTTCTAACAGCTCTCCCTGCTGTAGTGGCCATTTGGCTTGATTTTGTGTGTCATTAATTATTGGATTTTATCCTTTAAATTTCAGTCTGCCCGTAATTATGTGAGGGAGATTTATTACGCAGTCGGTGGAGTGTGTGCGGCTGGGTTCTCTTGCGCAGAAGCTGTTACCAGTTTAGTTTCGTTCGGAGGACTGTGGCGGATGGTATAACGCTTTGACCATGAACGTTTCCAAGCGATAAGCTGAAATTTGACGAAGTTTAAAATGTACGAGCAAAGAAGAAGGTCGGATGAAGAGCTTACTGTTTTTCTTCAACAATAAAGAAACTATTAGTCAAAAGACGGTGTTGTGAAGATTTATCTGTTGAGAAGCTTTGAACTTGAAGGACGTGGAAAAGCTTACATGCGTATCGAGATACTCCTAGTGCCATGTGTTGTCCAGGGTGGCTAGAGAGATAACGGAGCGATCTCTTGAGCGATATGATAATCTGCCGTTACACCTGCAACCTTCAGCGTTCCAGAGCAAACAATTCAAGTCTGTCCAACCTGTCGTTAATATCTCCCAGTCTAGGCTTCATTCTGGCAAACCTCCTCTGCGCCCTTTCCTAAGCCTCTACATCCTCCCAGTAACAGGGTGACCACAGTGTACTCATTTAGAAGAAATGAAGAGTTTTGGGCCCTTCAGTCCGGAATGGCAAGTGGAAGGAAGCCTATTCTTGATCAGTATGGGCGTCAGCGCTTATGGGCGAGAAGGCAGGAGAATGGGGTTAGGAGGGAGAGATAGTTCAGCCATGATTGAATGACGCAGTAGACTTGATGGGCCGAATGGCCTAATTCTACACCTATTCCTTATGACCGTATGACGGAGGTACATGAAATATTACAAGGCAAATACACAGAATAGCCCTAACTCTATTTTAAATCATATTATAGAAGCACCACAAACAAGTATACAGCATAGAGATGGAACAGCAAACTTAGACCAAAGTTACAGACTTGGGCCAAAGTTGGAGAGTTTTTTGTTATGATTTAAATAATGATTAGTGACACGTAGGAATGCATCAAGAAGTTTAGTTTGATTTAGTTTAGATCTACAGGGTGGACACAGGCCCTTCGGCCCACTGAGTCCGCGCTGACCAGCGATCCCCACACAATCCTACACACACTAGGCACAATTTACCTTGAAACCAAGCCAATTAGCCTACAAATCTGTACGACTTTGGAATGTGGGAGGAAACCGGAGATCCCGGTGAAAACCCACGCAGGTGATGGGGAGAACGTACAAACTCCATGCAGATAAGCACCTGTTGTCAGGATCGAACCCGGGTCTCTGGCGCTGTGAGGCAGCAACTCTAGTTGAGGCCAGTTCATTTAAGAGGGAGTTAGTTGTGGCCCTTGTAGCTAATGGGACCAGGGGTATGGAGAGAAGGCAGGTACAGGATACTGAGTTGGATGATCAGCCATGATCATATTGAATGGCGGTGCAGGCTCGAAGGGCCGAATGGCCTACTCCTGCACCTATTTTCTATGTTTCTATGTCTATGTTTCTACTGCTGCGCCACCATGCTCTTGAATCTCTTGCTCTGATTGAAAATTCAGGTTTTCCAGTCGGAAGCCAGGTAGAATGAGATTGCATTTTTGCATTTAGGTGTCGAGTTTGGGGCTAATGCTACCGAGAATTATGGCTTTCAAAACGTTTTTATTTTTGATTCATTTCAAGCATTCAAATTCATCTGGGGATCGAGATGGATCACACACATAAACACTTTGCTATGATAGCAGAATCAATAGCCTACGTCATAACTCAAGTCTTACAGTATATTGATCGCCTGATCCTATTGATTGAATTACGTTCAAAGTAATCACACAAAATTAGTTATTATTAATATCATAGAGTGTTATGACCTACCGCTAGCTTGTCAGTGTTCCTACTGTTGTTGGCCTATATAGTCAGGAAACAGCAATCCTGAAATGCAGTATGTCAATAAATACCAGCAGGCTCAAGGCATCAATGATTTATAGAACGGGATCTCTAATATTTACCAATTAAACCTATTGTAATAAACTCCAGTCAAATTCCTGTTGTGTTTATGATATTATAAGGCAGCACGGTGGTGCAGCGGTAGAGTTGCTGCCTAAAAGCCCTGTCCCACTGTACGAGTTCATTCAAGAGTTCTCCCCGAATTTGCCCTGATTCGAACTCGGAGATTTACGGTAATGGCCGCTCGTCGGTACTCGGGGCTCTCGTGGACATTTTTCAACATGTTGAAAAATCTTCACGAGTCTTCCCGAGCTTACCTGCCGTTAGCGAGTCTTCCCGAGTATCTACTGTTAGCGTTGCGAGCCGCTAAGAGACGTCCCCGAGCTCCGACGTACCCGCTATGTTCGTTCTACGTGCTTACCACGAGTTTGATTTTGTTTTAAACTCGGGAGAGAACTTGAATGAACTCGTACAGTGGGACAGGGCCATTACAGCGCCAGAGACCCAGGTTCGAGTCTGACCACGGGTGCTGTCTGTACAGAGTTTGCACGTTCTCCCCGTGACCCGCGTGGGTTTTCTCCGAGATCTTCAGTTTCCTCCCACACCCCAAAGATATGCAGGTTTAGAGGTTAATTGGCTTGGGATGAATGTAACATTGTCCCTGGTGTGTGTGTGTGTGTGTGTGTGTGTGTGTGTGTGTGTGTGTGTGTGTGTGTGTGTGTGTGTGTGTGTGTGTGTGTGTGTGTGTGTGTGTGTGTGTGTGTGTGTGTGTGTGTGTGTGTGTAGGATAGTGTTAGTGTGCAGGGATCTCTTGTCAGTGTGGACTCGGTGGGCCGAAGGGCCTGTTCTTGAAACTAACCGATACTACATTTTGCTTTCTGAGGCAGAGACAGGCAAGATCGTGTACGTATATGCAGAGTGCAGGAAGAATTTTACTTTTTGGCATTACACAGAAATTGTTCAACAAAAATAATACCCAAAACTCACACGTCTGCCGATGATTTGATGTTGACATTTGCTTAAATATAATGAACATCACTGGATGTGTATAGTCAGTGGAAATATGTCATCCATTAAGTGTTTACAAAAGCACATTCTAAATCAGAGGAATGTACAGAAGCCATGCTTATGAAAAACATGTGCCATTTCACGTCAGAGGCAGGCCGATGAATGGATGAAGGTTATTTTACATTGTGTGTGTGTGTGTGTGTGTGTGTGTGTGTGTGTGTGTGTGTGTGTGTGTGTGTGTGTGTGTGTGTGTGTGTGTGTGTGTGTGTGTGTGTGCGTGCGTGCGTGCGTGCGTGCGCGAGTGTGCGTGCGTGCGTGCGTGCGTGCGTGCGTGAGTGTGTGTGTGTGTGTGTGTGTGAGTGTGTGTGTGTGTGTGTGTGTGTGTGTGTGTGTGTGTGTGTGTGTGTGTGTGTGTGTGAGTGTGTGTGAGTGTGTGTGTGTGTGTGTGTGTGTGTGTGTGTGTGTGTGTGTGTGTGCGTGCGTGCGTGCGTGCGTGCGTGCGTGCGTGTGTGTGTGTGTGTGCTTTACTTGGACGCGGTTGCAGACGATACATTTGCGGGCGATCTGTAAATGTACGTGCACCACACTCCTGAAAAAACCCAACAGAAACCCACCAAGGCCGGGCCACGCCGAGCACCGTAACGCAGATACCCCGTGTAACCTTGCTAATCAGACCACTCGTTCTCGTCCAGTTCAGAGTCATCGTCAGATTCGCTGTACTCCACCGCGATTCTACGAGACAAGATGGTGGCCACGTCGTTGCCAACCGGCTCCTTCTTGGCTTCTTGCTCTCGCTGTTCTTGTACTTTCCGCAGTTGAATTCCTGCAACAGATAAGCCCCTTTTTTTTAAACAAGGTTTCTGCTTACAGCGTTTAGTTTAGTTTAGAGATACAGCGCATGAACAAAGCCATCTGGCCACCAAGTCCGCGCCGACTAGCGATCCAGTTAGTCCGCTAACACTATCCCACACACACACACACTCGGGACAATTTTACAATTTCATCCAAGCCAATTAACCTACAATTAACCTAGAAACCTGCACGGCTTTGGAGCTTGGGAGGAAACCAGAGCACCTGGGGAAAACCCACGCAGGTCACGGGGAAAACGTACAAACTCCGTACAGACAGCGCCTGTGGTGAGGGTCGAACCCGGGTCTCTGGCGCTGTGAGGCAGCAACTCTACCGCTGCGCCACAGTGCCGCTCTAGTGTTCAGGGAAACCTTTTGTTTTGTTTTTTGTTTTTTTTTTAATTATTTTATTTTATTAGAAGTAAGTACAATCATATGGCACCAAAGTGCCTAATATATATTTTCATAATACATTTTATGTACAGCTTCTTTTCTTTTTTTTTGTTATATTAAAGAAAGATTAGAATAAGAAAAAGGTTAGATAGTAAAGGATAGAAAGACGTGAGATATATAGTGTGTGAAGAAAAAGAAAAAAGGCGAATGAGTGAAGAAAGTTGAGAAAAAGAAAATAGAAAAAAGAGAATAAAACATTAAAAAATAAATAAAAAATAAAAAAAAAGTAAGGAGATCGTTGTTTATAATCATGATAAGACATATAACCAATGGGAAAGTCTCGGATGTGACTCAAATGAAGAGGATTAAAGAATTCTACGTACAACCTTCCTGTGAAAATTATATTATGGGGAAGGAAGATTGGTTTTCTTTGGGATGGAAACTTTTACAAATGGATTTAATACATTTTGTGTTGAAGGATTCAAATGCCAAAGCTAACAATGTTATAGTTGCAGTCATGGATCAATACAGCACGGACACAGACCATTCGGCCCAACTTGTCCATACCAACCAAAGTTTACCATTGAAGCGAGTCCATGATATCCCATCCACTCTACACCTACACATTAGGGGTAATTTACAGAGGACAATTAACTTACAAACCCACAGATAGACACAAAGTGCTGGGGTAACTCAGCGGGTCAGGCAGCATCGCCTGAGAAAACGGATGGATGACATTTTGGGTCGGAACCCCTCTTCAGACTCAGGTGCAGAGGTCTTTGGTGTATGGGAGGAAACCGGAGCACCTGGAGGAAACCCACGCGGTCACGGGGAGAAGGTGCAAACCCCACACAGGCAGGAACCGAGGTCAGGATTGAACCTGGATCTCTGGTGCTGTGAGGCAGCAACTCTACCGCTGTGCCACTGTGCCGCCATGACATATAGTTTTAACGGTTTTTTTTGTTTTTCAGATACAGTGCGGAAACAGGCCCATTGGCCCACCGGGTCCATCCCAACCAGCCAATTAACCTACAAACCTGTTCGTCTTTGGAGTGCAGGAGGAAACCGGAGCTCTCGGAGAAAACCCACGCAGGTCACGGGGAGAACGTGCAAACTCCTTACAGACAGGACCCTTGGTTAGGATTAAACCCAGGACTCTACCGCTGCGTTACTGTGCCGCCCTTGTGTTTACTATAACCGGCACAGATTCATACATCTGTGGGCGGCCACGGTGGCTCAGCGGTAAAGTTGCTGCCTTGCAGCGCTTGCAGCGTCAGAGTCCTGGGTTCGATCCCGACTACGGGTGCTGTCTGTACGTTCTCCCTGTGACCGTGTGAGCTTCAGTTTCCTCCCACACTCCAAAAACGTACAGGTTTGTAGGTTAATTAGCTTGGTGTATGTGTAAATTGTCCCCAGTGTGTGTAGGACAGTGTAAGTGTGCAGGGATTGCTGGCTGGCATCGACCCGGTGGGCCGAAGGGCCTGTTTCTGCGCTGTATCTCTAGACTAAACTAAACCTGACTTATGGAGCACGGATAACACTATGACAGAGCTTCTCCCACTCACCTCTGTGACTGAGTGTTACTTAGTTTAGCCCCAATTAAATATTTTAATTAAAGCCGAACGTCACTCACCTCTTCGAATAGCAGCGAGCAGGTCACTTCGAGCATCGCTGATTGGCATCAGAGTTGCTTGTGCCTTCTTTATTTCCATGGCTGATGGTGGTGAGGCAGTGTGCAGGCTGGAGGGGACAAAGATGGGAGGGCCAGGGGGAGGAGGTGGGGGCGCGGCAGGAGGGCCAGGGGGTGTGGGGGTGTAAGACAAGGGAGGGGCGGGCGGGGGGGGTGAGGGGGTGTACGTGCGGCCCGCTGCTGCCACGGCACTGAGCGCAAGTGGGGGAGGTGCGGAGATGGGGCTGTCAAACGCAGTTTGGGCTGAAGGGATAAGGGGAGGGGGTGGGGGTGGAGGAGCAGGGATGGGTGGCGTGTAGTACTCCGCCAACTGCACCGGCTGCGCACTGCAAATTTAAAAAAAAACAACATTTTAATCAGTCATAAACCACAGATACAGGCCCTTCGGCCTAACTTGCCCAAGAAGCCCCATCCACGCTAGTCCCACCTGCCCGCGTTTGACCCATATCCCTCTAAACCTTTCAACACATCAACACATATTTGATAACTAAATATCAAACAGTGGGATCGAGGCAACATTTTTCGAACTCAGTGAAAGAAATATAATGTAGAAACATGGAACTGCAGATGCTGGTCAGTACACAAAAGGACACAAAGTGCTGGAGTACAGTAACTCAACTGGTCAAGCAGCATCTCTGGAGAACATGGAAAGGTGACGTTTCAGGTCGGGAACATTCCAATCCGAAACGGCACCTATCCATGTTCTCCAGAGATGCTGCCTGACCTGCTGGGTTACTCCAACACTTTGTGTTTTATCTTGTTTGTACCAGCATTCACAGTGCCTTGTACCTTCTCAGTCTTAGCATTATACGCTCAACATCCAGACTTGCTACGTAGCATGAAGCTACCAGCCTGATTGAAAAGAGAAACATTTTCATTGAAAGAGAAAATTTATAAACCAAACATTCAAATTGAAAGTGTAGTCTTTCCTTCACCAACACTTTTAACTATTTAACTATTTACACACGATTTCTTGATTAGTACGGGTGTCAGGGGTAAGGGGAGAAGGCAAGAGAATGGGGTTAGGAAGGAGGGAGAGATAGATCAGCCATGATTGAATGGCGGAGTAGACTTGATGGGCCTGAATGGCCTAATTCTGCTCCTCGAACTTATGAACATGCATAGCGGGCAAAAGGTGCAGAAGTGTGAAAACGCACACCTCCAGATTCAGGGACAGTTTCTTCCCAGCTGTTATCAGGTAACTGAACCATTCCACCACAACCAGAGAGCAGTGCTGGACTACTATCTACCTCACTGGGGACCCTCAGACTATCTTTGATCGGGCTTTACCTTGCACTAAACGTTATTCCCTTTATCATGCTTCTGTCCACTGTGAATGGCTCGATTGTAATCATGTGTTGTCTTTCCGCTGACTGGTTAGCACGCAACAAAAGCTTTTCACTGTACCTCGGTACACGTGACAATAATCTGAACTGAACTGAACCTCATTCTGAACATAGACACAAAAGGCTGGTGTAACTCAGTGGGACAGGCAGCATCTCTGGAGAGAAGGAATAGGTGACGTTTCGGGTCGAGACCCTTCTTCAGACTGAGGGTCAGGGGAAAGGGAAAGGAGAGGACAGTAGACAATAGACAATAGGTGCAGGAGTAGGCCATTCGGCCCTTCGAGCCAGCACCGCCATTCAATGTGATCATCCCCAATCAGTACCCCGTTCCTGCCTTCTCCCTGGGCTTCATTCTCATACTTCAGTGCCGGTATTGCCTCCATTACCTGTACTCTTTGAGAAGGTGTCTGGGTCCATTGAGCACAGCCTCGGCAGGCTTTGTCAGGTGAGGTTGCTGAGCTCGAGTTAGTGACGTTTGCCTGATGTTAGCGGGAGGTAATTTGTACACTCGATCCTGTGCCTGAGTTACAGCCGTCAGAAGCTCCTTGTGATCAGGCACGTAAACTGTCGACTGCTGAACAGGATGGTTCGGACTCGCAGGATACGAAAGCTCTCCCATATCAGATACGAAGGACCTGCGGAGGAAAAAAATCCCAAGCAAACGTTACTCATTATGAAAATGGCCCTGTCTCGATCCGAAACATCACCTATCCATGCTCTCCAGAGGTGTTGCCTGACCTGCTGAGTTAATTATCTACGCTGGATTTCATTAGTAAAGGGCCTGTCCCACGTGCATGCGACTGCATGCGGCAAACGCGACCTAACGTGGTCGCTTGAGCCATACGGCCTTGCGGGGCCGGTCCCACTTCGATCGCCGGAGCAGTATGGAGTTGAGCGGAGCTGGGCCCAACAACGCGCGGGGCTCCGAAAAACTGACACGGCTCAAAAATTCCGCGTGGCAACGGCCTGCCGGCCCGATCGCCGCACGCAGTCGCATGCTGGTGGGACAGGCCCTGTACGGGGATCACTCGACCTCGCCGCTTCTGGTTTGGTCGCGCTTGCCGCATGCAGTCGCATGCTCGTGGGACAGGCCCTTAAGGGTGTCAGGGGTCATGGGGAGAAGGCAGGAGAATTGGGTTCAGAAATAATATGGGTATGGAAAATAGCTAGAGACAAAGTGCTGGAGTAACTCAGCGGGTCAGGCAGCATCTATGGAGGAAAACGAGGAGCGACGTTTCGGGTCGGGACCCTTTTTCCAGACTTAAAATGTTTATCTTCTTAATTTCTTTCCGTAATTCTTAACCACGTATCCAAATCTTCTCAGAAATTAGACTGGGAGATAAGGAACCATCTGCAGCTCCAATGTACCATGAATGCAGCACAGAACGCCACGGAAAATCCTTCTTCCCTGTGGCTATCAAACTGCACAACTCCTGCTCCTTCTGTCATGGGGTAGACTGAGACTGACTGACTCCCTCCCCCCCCCTCCCCCTCCCCCCCCCCCAATCTTTGCACATCCCCAATCCTTTCCACTCGTCACTTTAATTTCATGTTTGGTGTATTTTGTGTGTTTATGACCGTTGGCAGATCAACTTCCCTCCTGGGATAAATAAAGTTCTATCGTATTGTATCGTATTGATATTTAGAACGGTGACGAGGAAACACTTTTTCTCACAGAGAGTGGTGAGTCTGTGGAATTCTCTGCCTCAGAGGCAGGTTCTCTGGATGCTTTCAAGAGAGAGCTAGATAGGGCTCTTAAAGATAGGGGGATATGGGGAGTCAGGGGATATGGGGAGAAGGCAGTAACGGGGTACTGATTGGGGATGATCAGCCATGATCACATTGAATGGCGGTGCAGGCTCGAAGGGCCGAATGGCCTACTGCACCTATTGTCTATTGTCTATTGAAAAAGATGTGTACAAAATTATCAAAATTGCTAAAAGAGGGCCCTTCAATTCTGAGGCTGTGACCTCTAGTCCTAGACTCTCCCACCAGTGGAAACATCCTCTCCACATCCACTCGATCTATGTCTTTCATTATTCTGTAAGTTTCAATGAGGTCCCCCCTCAACCTTCTAAACTCCAGCGAGTACAGGCCCAGTGTCGTCAAACGCTCATCATATGTTAACCCGCTCATTCCTGGGATCATTCGTGTAAACCTCCTCTGGACCCTCTCCGGAGCCAGCATTCCCTACCTTAGATAATGGGGCCCAGATTTGCTCAGAGTACTCCAACTGCGGCCTGACCAGCGCCTCAGAGAGCCTCAGCTCTATCGGTGAACTGTACCTGGTATCTGGCGAGACGGATCCTTCGGAAGATGCAGCGTGGTAGGGGGACGGGGAAAACCTGTGATCAGCTCGGAATTCTTTATCGCGCCCCATCACATCCCATTCTGGCCGCCTGGTCCGTGCTTTGCGGATTTTCTTCACCTCGCGAGTGGCATCTTCCACCAGCTTCTGCTCCTGCGGGGGAGGGCCAAAATAAAAACCATTTAGAAATTCTCGCACACCGTCGCCTCTCCGCACCTTTCGCCAGAAGCGCATTCAGAGTTGAAGAGGCAAAGAGGCTCAGCTGACAGCGCCCGAGACCCGGGTTTGATCCTGACCTCGGGTGCTGTCTGTGTGGAGTTTGCACATTCTCCCTGCGACCATGTGGGTTTCCTCTGGGTGTTCATAAGTTATAGGAATACAAGTAGGCCATTCAGTCCATCGAGTCTACTCCTCCATTTTATCTGTCCCTCTCCACCCCATTCTCCTGCCTTCCCCCCATAACCCTTACCAATCAAGAATCTGTCAATCTCTGCCTTAAATATACGCAATAACCTGGCCTCCACAGCCGCCTGTGGCAATGAATTCCACAGATTCACAACCCTCTGACTAGAGAAATTCCTCCTCATCTCCTTCCCAAAGGTACGTCCTTCTATTCTGATGCTGTGCCCTCTGGTCCTAGACTCTCCCACTAGTGGAAACATCCTCTCCACATTCATTCTGTCCGAGTCTATTTCACTTTGTTTTCTTCTCTCTAGTACAGGTCCGACCTGGTGTTGTATGATCAGTAACTTGGAAACGTCACAAATGGTCCCTTCAATTAAGTAACTAATGTAGATTGTTATTCATTGCAGATTGAACACTTATACTTGTGGGACCGCTCCTGTTACAATCTGAAAATACTCAAATATTTGGGGAGGCACGTCCTTTCTTTTGCCTGAGGCTGTGCCCTCTGATCCTAGACTCTCCCACTAGTAGAAACATCCTCTCCACATCCGGGGTGCTCCGGTTTCATCCATCACCCCAAAGACGTGCAGGTTTGTAGGTTAATTGGCCTTTGTAAGTTGCCCCTGGGGTGTCGGGAGTGGATGAGAAAGTGGGATAACATAGAACTACTGTGAACGGGCGATCGATGGTCGACGTAGACTGGGTGGGCCGAAGGGCCTGTTTCCATGCTGTATCTTTCTATCAATTCAAAACTCTTTTTCTCACCCCCTCCAAGGAGATACAGCTAGCAAAGAATAAAGGGGAGGCCATTTAAAACTGAGATGAGAAAAAACTTGTTCACCCAGAGAGTTGTGAATGTGTGGAATTCCCTGCCACAGAGGGCAGTGGAGGCCAAGTCACAGGATGAATTTAAAAGAGAGTTAGATGGAGCTCTAGGAGCTAGTGGAATCAAGGGAAATGGGGAGAAGGCAGGCACGGGTACTGATTGTGGATGATCAGCCATGATTACAATGAATGGCGGTGCTGGCTCAAAGGGCCGAATGGCCTCCTCCTGCACCTATTTTCTATGTTTCTATGTTACTTCAACAAGTGTGAAAGGATGAATGATGGTCAGCGTGGACTCGGTAGGCTGAAGGACCTGTTTCCATGTCGTGTCTTTAAACTAAACTAAGAGACAGAAGGAAGGAGAAGGATGGGAGAGAATTCGACCATAAAATAAAAGTGAGGTGAAAACTCATCTCAGTGAAGAAACACAGGTGCTCCGACCTTTCTCAGGCCTCCAGGTATTGCCTTTGGGCAACAAGGGGTGTGTAACAAACACATTCTTCATTCCATTTAAAGAGGTTCTTCTGCAGTTGTATAGGGCTCTGGTGAGACCACATCGGGAGTATTGTGTACAGTTTTGGTCTCCTAATTTGAGGAAGGACATCCTTGTGATTGAGGTAGTGCAGCGTAGGTTCACGAGATTGATCCCTGGGATGGCGGGACTGTCATATGAGGAAAGATTGAAAAGACTAGGCTTGTATTCACTGGAGTTTAGAAAGATGGGGGATCTTATAGAAACATATAAAATTATAAAAGGACTGGACAAGCTAGATGCAGGAAAAATGTTCCCAATGTTGGGTGAGTCCAGAACCAGGGGCCACAGTCTTAGAATAAAGGGGAGGCCATTTAAGGCTGAGGTGAGATAAACTTTTTCACCCAGAGAGTTGTGAATTTATGGAATTCCCTGCCACAGAGGGCAGTGGAGGTCAAGTCACTGGATGGATTTAAGAGAGAGTTAGATAGAGCTCTAGGAGCTAGTGGAGTCAAGGGAATTGGGGACAAGGCAGGCACGGGTTATTGATAGGGGACGATCAGCCATGATCACAATGAATGGCGGTGCTGGCTGGAAGGGCCGAATGGCCTCCTCCTGCACCTAATTTCTATGTTTCTATGTTTCTATCTTTCTTTTGCAACAAAAAATAAGAGAAATGGAAAAAAATGTAAACTATGTAAAAATGTAAAATAATGTAAAAATATGAAATGTAAAATAATGTACTTAATGTAAAATAAGTAAAATGTAAAATAAGTGAGGCAAGAAAACCAGGGTAATACGTGAGGCAATAAATGAGTGATTTGCAACATAAAACAACTTTGCTGGGCCTGTACCACCTGTACACTGTGGACGGCTCGATTGTAATCATGTATTGTCTTTCCGATGACTGGGTTAGCACGCAACAAAAGCTTTTCACTGTACCTCTGTACACGTGGCAATGAACTGAACTGAACTGAACTGAACGTCTAGATACTGCCTTTGGGCAATAAGGGGTTTGTTCCAAAGTGCAGATTCACTCATCAGTGAAAATGTGCTCGACTTTGCATTAAACCGCTGTGTTAATAAAGAACAATAGTTCCCGGCGGAATGAATATTGATGTCTCCAACTTCATGTAACCTTTGCATCCCCCCTCGCTCAACCCCTCCCCCACCCACGTTGTACCAGCTTCAAAGCCGTCTTGTGTAGGAAGGAACTGCAGATGCTGGTTTAAACCAAAGTCATAGGCTCTCATTCCCTGTGACTTGTTTTCCTCAGCCCCTGGCTAACTAAGGCCTGTTTCCTTTATCATATTTATATATGATATGCAAATATCATAAAGTTATTTGCATATCTTTAATGAATGTGTTCCATATCTCTCTACATCACCGTCTATATCCCTCGTTTCCCTTTCCCCTGACTCTCAGTCTGAGGAAGGGTCACGATTCGAAACGACACCCATTCCTTCTCTCCAGAGATGCTGTCTGACCCGCTGAATTACTCCAGCATTTTGTGTCCATCTTCGGTTTAAACCAGCATCTGCAGTTTCTTCCTACACAATAGCTTACATGCTGTACTCCATTTGTTCACCAGGGGACAGGTAATAAGTGCCATTTCTGATTGAATACTCAAAATTATCAGCTTGCCAGTACATTAATCACATCACACCAGCACATGTAGTTCAAAGAACACAACAATGGTTGAAGATGCACTCCCAATCTAAACCGTCACCTATCTATGTTCTCCAGAGATGCTGAGTTACTCCAGCACTTTGTATCTATTTTTTTGTTGTTATCCAGCATCTGCAGTTCCTGGTTTCCACACTCTACAATGATCAGCTGATTTCTCCACACAAAGCTTCCTGCATCAATCCAGCATGACCTTCCAGTAATTGAATGCAGTGCCTCCCATAGTGGGAGAGTCTAGGACCAGAGGCCACAGCCTCAGAATAAAAGGATTTTGAAACACAGAAACATATAAAAATAGGTGCAGAGGACTAGGCCATTCGACCCTTGGATCCAGCACCGCCATTCAATAAGATCATGGCTGATCATCTAAAATCAGTACCGGTTCCTGCTCTTTCCCCATATCCCTTGATTCCTTTAGCCCTAAGAGCTAAATCTAACTCTCTTGAAAACATCCAGTGAATTGGCCTCCACTGCCCACTGTGGCAGAGAATTCCACAGATTCACAACTCTCTGGGTGAAAACCTTTTGGAAGTAGATGAGGAGGAATTTCTTTAGTCAGAGGGAGGTGAATCTGTGGAATACATTGCCACAGAAGGCTGTGGAGGCCAAGACAATGGATATTTTTAAGGCAGAGATAGATTCTTGATTAGTACGGGTGTTCAGGGGTTATGGAGAAGGCAGGAGAATGGGATTGAGAGGGAGAGATAGATCAGCCATCATTGAATGGCGGAGAAATGGCCTAATTCTGCTCCTATCACTTATGAACAATCCCTATGTATTGAAATTATCTGTGGAATTCTCTGCCACAGAAGGTAGTTGAGGCCACAGTTCATTGGCTATCTTTAAGAGGGAGTTAGATGTGGCCCTTGTGGCTAAAGGGATCAGGGGGTATGGAGAGGGCAGGTACAGGATACTGAGTTGGATGATCAGCCATGATCATATTGAATGGCGGTGCAGGCTCGAAGGGCCGAATGGCCTACTCCTGCACCTATTTTCTATGTTTCTATGTTTCTATGAAAACAGAATTGAAAAGTTTGGAAGAACAGAGCCTCAGGGTAGAAAATTGGTCAACAGTGCAGGGTAAACTACAAACATTTAATGCTCAGCAAAGATTTCTATAAAGATCATTTCTATGGTCCATTTACTGAGAAATATCAGTGCCCATTATAAAAGTGTAGGAAAGAACTACAGCTGATTTATACCGAAGATAGACGCAAAATGCTGGAGCAACTCAGTGGTTCAGGCGACATCTCTGGAGAAAAAGAATAGGCGATGTTTCGGGTCGAATCGCTACTTCAGACTTTTTCTCTGGATATGTCCATTGTGAACATTATAAGAATTACATTAGACATTAGACTTTATTTGAGACTTTAGATATTCAGCACGTAAACAGGCCCTTCGGCCCATCTAATGCGCGCCAACCAGCAATCACCCATATACCAAAACTATCCTACTCACAAAGGTCAAGTTAAAATATTTACCGGAGCCAATTAACCTATAAACCTGCACGTTTTTGGAATGTGGGCAGAAACGGTGGCGCAGCGGTAGAGTTGCTACCTTACAGCGAATGCAGCGCCGGAGACCCAGGTTCGATCCCGATTACGGGTGCTGTCTGTACGGAGTATGGACGTTCTCCCCGTGACCCGCGTGGGTTTTCTCCCAAGATCTTCGGTTTCCTCCCGCATTCCAAAAACGCACAGGTTTGTAGGTTAATTGGCTTGGTAAATGTAAAAATTGTCCAGTATAAAATTGTCCAACAATTGATGACCACAAGGTGCGAGGTAACCGGAGCACCCGGAGAAAACCCACTCAGGTCACAGGGAGAATGTACAGACAGCACCCGTAGTCAGGATCGAACCCGGGTCTCTGGCGTTGTGAGGCAGCAACTCTACCACTGCGCCACCTTCTCAGTCAACAGACACTGTCAGGGGGTGTCTGCATTCTGTTGAATTTGGAGCCATTTTAATGTCCCTGGTCTTTCTTCTCCCCCCCCCCCCCCCCTCCAACCTCCACAGTGTAAATCAACAGACACTGTCAGCGGGTGTCTGCATTCAATTTTCTTTTTTAAATATATAATTAATTATGTTGAATTTGGAGCCATTTTAATGTCCCTGGTCTTTCTTCTCCCCCCCCCCCTCCAACCTCCGCAGTGTAAAGCACATCTCATGTTACTCAGTCTATTCCCATTTGGCCTGTTAATTAGACATACTCCTGTTACAGCTCATTGACCAACTCCTGGCCACATCTGTCAATTGTAATGAGAATCAACCAGCAGTGGGAAAGGCAATAACCCAACTAGGAAACCTATTAAAAGAAATTCAAAGCCTCAGGAGACTCCTGCCTTCACACACACACACAAACTCGTGGACATTTTCGCTTCTTTTGCAAAGGGCCGACCGCTGTTGCCCAGAAGCTCCATCTTCGGTCTGAAGAAGTGTCTCGACCCAAAACGTCACCTATTCCTTCGCTCCATAGAAGCTGCCTCACCCGCTGAGTTTCTCCAGCATTTTTGTCTACCAAAAGAGGTAGCTGCAGAAATATTTCGAACATTTTTACAGATAGACGCTAAAGCTGGAGTAACAATAGACAATAGGCCAGGGGTGGGGAACCTTTTCATGTTGGCAGGCCGCATTAAGTTAGCTGTAATCTAACAAGGCCGCATCCAAGAAACTTCAATTAGATAGACTTCAAAATGTACATTATTTTGTTAAATTAGCCCTCATGACTTACTCATGTTTTAATTGTCGCCGTCAATCGGGGAGGGTTATTTTGTTGAATCTTCTTTTACTCTTTGGTATTTTAAATATGTTCATTTTAAGATCAAAAATAAAAATAATAAAAGACGACCAAAAACATATTAATAAAAATAAAAGGATTTGTTCTACAAAATTTAGATTCATTGAAAAGGCCGCACTTAATGGCTTGGAAGGCCGCAGGTTCCCCACCCCTGTAATAGACAATAGGTGCAGGACTGGGCCATTCAGCCCTTCGAGCCAGCACCACCATTCAATGTGATCATGGCTGATCATCCACATAACTCAGCAGGTCAAGCAGCATCTCTGGAGAGAAGGAATAGGTGGCGTTTTGGGTCAAGTTCCTGCTTCAGGCTGAGAGTCAGGGGTATTCTTGCTACATTGGTCCATTACGATGTGTCCAACTGATGTTAAATTAGTTTGGGACTTGAAATCTGGTCCATTGCAAGCAGCAGCTCACCACTAGTGTGAGTGGAATAATGTATTGTGATGTTTTATTCTTACGTACCGTATAATTAATCAACGTTCAATACCTTTTGCCTTCGTTTTTCCTTCCTTTTATCCTCCGTGGCCTGCAGCATCTTCTCTTTCCACAAATTGAAGAAGTAGGAGGAGTCGGTGTAAAACTTCAGCCCGTCTTTCCTGTCATCCCTGCAGCGTGAGATTCAAGAGGACGTGTGATCTTACTACGGAGAACGGTCGCCTGCCCCCAGCGCCACATTCCCCATCGCATTAGTGCTGCACACAACCTTGCCAGACACAACCGACAGCACAGAAGTGCAGTGGCACAATGGCGCAGCGGTAGCATTGTTGCCTCACAGCGCCAGGGACCCGGGTTCGATCCCGACCACGGGTGCTGTCTGTACGGAGTTTGTTCCTGGTCACATAGAAAATAGGTGCAGGAGTAGGCCATTCGGCCCTTCGAGCCTGCACCGCCATTCAATTTGATCATGGCTGATCATCCAACTCAGTATCCTGTACCTGCCTTCTCTCCATACCTCCTGATCCCTTTAGCCACAAGGGCCACATCTAACTCCCTCTTAAATATAGCCAATGAACTGGCCTCAACTAATTTCTGTGGCAGAGAATTCCACAGATTCACCACTCTCTGTGTGAAAAAAAAAATTCTCATCTCGGTCCTAAAAGACTTCCCCCTTATCCTTAGACTGTGACCCCTTGTTCTGGACTTCCCCAACATCGGGAACAATCTTCCTGCATCTAGCCTGTCCAACCCCTTAAGAATTTTGTACGTTTCTATAAGATCCCCCCTCAATCATCTGAATTCTAGCGAGTACAAGCCGAGTCTATCCAGTCTTTCTTCATATGAAAGTCCTGCCATCCCAGGAATCAGTCTGGTGAACCTTCTCCGTACTCCCTCTATGGCAAGAATGTCTTTCCTCAGATTAGGAGACCAAAACTGTACGCAATACTTGTACGCCACGGGGAGAACGTACAAACTCCGTACAGACAGCACCCGTGGTCAGGATCGAACCCGGGTCCCTGGCGCTGTGAGGCAGCAACTCTACTGTGTTGCCCTAGTGTTATCTCATCTGATTGTACGATATGCAAAACACAGCCCTTGGCACAAATGAGGCCAAACCGAGATGTGAGCCAAATGTCCACAAATAAACTTTACCTGTACGGCGTCAGGATGTTGAGAGGCGGGGGCTTGTCGCATTTCTCGAACATTTCCAACACTGGGTTTGGGATGGTTGTCCGCGAGACCACCTGCTGGTTCTGTGTGGTCGAACTTTTAAATGCTTTCCTCATGTTGATGTCCTGTAGCGAAACTAAAAAAAAAAAATTTTTTAAATAAAAAATAGGCGGTTACCCAGACAATAATTTCACATTTATTCACACGCTTACACTTTTGGTTTAGTTTTGTGAAGTTTAGATTGAAAACGCACGCCTCCAGATTCAAGGACAGTTTCTTCCCAGCTGTTATCAGGCAACTGAACCGTCCTCTCACCAACTAGAGAGTGGTCCTGAGCTACCATCTACCTCATTGAACCATCTTTAAGGGCCTGTCCCACTTGGGCAACTTTTTCAGCGACAGCCGGAAAATAGGCGGTGGCCACACGGTGGCGGGGTGACGCGGCGTATTGTCGTGAGCTGTTGCCTATGGTGTCGTGGCCCTTTGATTCCAGTGAATACAAGCCCAGTCTTTCTAATCTTTCCTCATATGACAGTCCCGCCATCCCAGGGATTAACCTCGTGAACCTACGCTGCACTGCCTCAATCCAAGAGTCAAGAATTTTATATTGTTAATGTTAGTTATATTTAGGACGACAGATGGCACAATGGGCTAAGTGTTCGGCTGGCGACCGGAAGGTAGCCGGTTCGAATCCCGCTTGGAGTGCATACTGTCGTTGTGTCCTTGGGCAAGACACTTCACCCACCTTTGCCTGTGTGTGAATGTGTGTGAATGTGTGTGAGTGATTGGTGGTGGTCGGAGGGGCCGTAGGCGCAGATTGGCAGCCACGCTTCCGTCAGTCTGCCCCAGGGCAGCTGTGGCTACAGAAGTAGCTTACCACCACCGAGTGTGACTGAGGAGTGAATGAATAATGCGATGTAAAGCGCCTTGAGTATTAGAAAGGCGCTATATAAATCCCATCCATTATTATTATTATTATTATTAAAGCAGTAAAGCCTTTATTTCCAAAACCCTTACATTTCTACTCCATCCATAGAATAATCTTATCTCCACTTTTAATTTTCATTCCACCCTATAAAATCTTTTAGGAAGGCTTGACGTCAAAATAGTCAATATGGTCTGTCTGTTTATTGACACCAATTAACCACTTGTCTATCCTCTGACATTATCTTTCAAAATATTGGAGGACCTTTACAAACCATTTCAGATCAATGGTCATTTCAATTACAGGGCCACAAAACTCCACCATCCTTTGTCCTCACCTCCAATAAAATACGATGAGAGAACGTGATTTGTTTTTGACTAAGATAATGACAAACTCTTCCGCCTCCTCTGAGGAATCACCCTCCCGCTCAAGACTAATACACGTCCCAGGCCTAATTTCCCCATTTCCCACCAGCCTATGTTGCAGCCTTTGGGCTTCAGACTTTAGAGATACAGCGCGGAAACGGGCTCTTCAGTCCTGCCTGTTCGCGCCGACCAGCGATCACTCGCAACAGTAGTCCTATCCTACACCCTAGGGACAATTTACAGAAGCCAATTAACCAACAACACGAAACGTCACCCATTCCTTCTCTCCAGAGATGCTGCCTGACCTGACCAAGGTTTCCGTGCAGTTCCCGGAGGTTTTTGTCAGTCTCCCTACCTGCTTCCACTACCTGCAACCTCCGGCAACCACCTGCAACCTCCGGGAACCGCACGGAAACCTTGGGTGGGGCGCAAAGTCTCCAGAGGTTTCCGTTCAGGTTTCCTAAGTGGGACAGGGGCATTACTCCAGCCTTTTGTGTCTATCTTCAGGACTGCTTTGAAATTCGGCAACCTAAGATGAAAGCCCATCCCTCCCCACAGTCTGACATCCAAGACTCATCCTTGGCCATGGAACACAATGCAGCAATCACACGTTCACAAGTTCTAGGAACAGAATTCGGCCATTCGGTCCATCGAGTCTAACCCGCCATTCAATCATGGCTGATCGATCTCTCCCTCTCAACCCCATTATCCTGTCCTCTCCCCATAACTCCTGACACACGTACTAATCAAGAATCTAGCAATCTCCTCCGCCTTGATAATATCCACTGACTTGGCCTCCACAGCCTTTTGTGGCAATGAATTTCACAGATTCACCTCCTTCTGACTAATGAAATTCCTCCTCATCTCCTTTGTAAAGGTACGTCCTTTTATTCTGAGGATGCCTCTGGTCCTCGACTCTCCCACTAGTGGAAACATCCTCTCCACATCCACTCTATCCAGTCCTTTCACTATTCGGTAAGTTTCAATGATGCCCCCCCTCCTCATCCTTCTAAACTCCAGCCAGTGACAAGCCCAGTGGCGTCAAATGCTCATCATATGTTGACCCAATTATCCCTGGGATCTGCAGGCATCAAAAGGTTGAATATTGTCAGGGGTGGTGGTGGAGGCAGATACTACAGTGGTGTTTACATAGGCACATGGAAGTGCAGGGAATAGAGGGATGTGGATCATGTTCGGGCGGATGAGATCAGTTAAACTTGGAATCATGTTGGGCACAAACATTTTTGGCCAAGGGCTGTTCTGTGTGTGGGAAGGAACTGCAGGTGCTGGTTAACACCAGCATCTGCACAAGACAGACACAAAAATCTGAAGCAACTCAGCATGGTGGCATAACGGTAGAGTCGCTGATGATATTACACAATTATATGACATTGCAGCACAATGCAATGTATAGAACGCCACAGGAGATCCTTCTACCCTCTGGCTACCAAACTGTGCAACTCCTCCCCGCTTGTGTCGTGGGATAGACTGAGACTGACTCCCCCCCCACCCCCCCATATCCCCCACACCAACAATCTTTGAACATCCCCAATCCTTTCCACATGACTTTGATTTCATGTTTCATGTCTCTTGTGTTTTTATGACTGTTAGCAGACCAATTTCCCTCCTGGGATAAATAAAGTTCTATCGTATCGTATGTAACAATCATTCAGCCTGTTCTGAGTCGGAACAAACCTGTTTCCACCCACCCCACCAAAGATCCTACAGCGAGCAAGATTGTCCACCCAACGAAAAAGACGTAGTACGGTCATGGGCAGATTCATGGGTAGTTTTCGGCCCCATTTCCGTAACCGGCTTCCGTCTCCGCACCAAAGATCCCGTAGCGGAGCAAAGATACTAGTGCGGAGACGGAAGCCGGTTACGGAAACATCCTCGTAAAAATAAAAGTTCTTTGGTAAAAATCTTCCCCTCATTTTCAGAATTATAATTTATTTACACAAACTGTTCCCCCGCAACGTTGATTACACTGCGAGTCGGGTCGGGTCGGGTTACTGAAATGGATGAAAAAAAGGCTCACGTTCCGCTCCGTTGCGTACTACACGTCAGCCCATTGCATTTAGAAGGAGTGGTCTATCTTGCTCTGCTATAGGATCTTTGCAAACCACAGTCTGGGCGTCTTGTTCACTCACCTTCCTCCACGGTAGAGTCCAGTTGGGTGACTTTAATTGCCAGGCAATCAATTCTCTCCTGGAGGCAATGAACTCGCAGGCAGAAATTGTTAGCTTCATTGAAAAGCTCTCCGAATATATCTTCTGCATGTTTACCTGCGAGAATGAAGAGAAAACAGTTCCATTAGAACCACAGATACACACAAAATGCTGGAGTAACTCAGCGGGACAGGCAGCCACTCTGGAGAGAAGGAATGGGTGACGTTTCGGGTCGAGACCCTTCTTCAGACTTTTATCTGTCCCGTTGAGTTACTCCAGCACTTTGTGTCTATCTTCAGTTTCAACCAACATCTGCTGTTCCTTCCTACACAGTTTATTTTTTTCCCAGTTCAAGTAAAACACAAAGTACTGGAATGTGTTGGAAGGAACTGCAGATGCTGGTTTACATAGAAACACACGAAACATAGAAAAATAAGTGCAGAAGTAGGCCATTCGGTCCTTCGAGCCAGCACCGCCATTCAATATGATCATGGCTGATCATCCCCAATCAGTACCCATTCACGCTTTTCCCCCCATATCCCTTGATTCCGTTAGCCCTAAGAGCTAAATCTAACTCTCTTGAAAACATCCAGTGAATTGGCCTCCACTGCCCTCTGTGGCAGAGAATTCCACAGATTCACAACTCTCTGGTTGAAAATGTTTTCCCTCATCTCAGTCCTAAATGGCCTGCCCCTTATTCTTAAACTGTGACCCCTGGTTCTGGACTCCCCCAACATCAGGAACATATTTCCTGCATCTAGTCTGTCCAATCCTGTAAGAATTTTATATGTATCTATAAGATACCCTCTCATCCTTCTAAATTCCAGTGAATACAAGCCCAGTCGACTCATTCTTTCATCATATGTCAGTCCCACCATCCCTGGAATTAACCTGGTGAACCTACGCTGCACTTCCTCAATAGCAAAATGTCCTTCCTCAAATCAGGAGACCAAAATTGCACACAATACTCCAGGTGCGGTCTCACCAGCGCCCTGTACAACTGCAGTAGGACCTCCTTGCTCCTAAACTTAAATCATCTTGCAATGAAGTCAACACACCATTAGCTTTCTTCACTGCCTGCTGTACCTGCATGCTTGCTTTCAGTGACTGATGTACAAGCACACCCAGGTCTCGTTGCACCTCCCCTTTTCCTAATCTGACACCATTCAGATAATAATCTGCCTTCCTGTTCTTTCCACCAAAGTGGATAGCCTCACATTTATCCACATTATACTGCATCTGCCATGCATCTGCCCACTCACCGAACCTATCCAAGTCACCCTGCAGCCTCATTGCATCCTCATCGCAGTTCACACTCCCACCCAGCTTTTTGTCATCCGCAAACTTGGAGATGTCACATTTAATTCCTTCGTCTAAATCGTTATTATATATTGTAAATAGCCGGGGTCCCAGCACCGAGCCTTGCTGCACTCCACCAGCCACTGCCTGCCATTCTGAAAAGGACCCGTTAATTCCTACTCTTTGCTTCCTGTCTGCCAACCAGGTGCTGAGCTAATAATGAAGAGAGACACAAAATGCTGGAGTAACGCAGTGGGTCAGGCAACATCTCTGGAGAGAATGGATGGGTTGAGACCCTTCTTCAGACTGTCCAGCTAGGTCCATTTTGAACATTTTTTGTTTTAATGAGGCAAATAATTTACCAGGCATTTAATTTCAATCCACACTCAGAAGGAAAGTGAAGGTGAGAAAAATCATTAGTTTGTGGATTACTGACGACAACAAATATTAAAAGTCAAATCCAAGTAATTAATCTAATTAAGGTTGGATTTCAATCTAGCCATTGTGACTGTGATGATGGTGCATCCTGATGCTATGATTACATCGCCAAGGTTAATTGCTTGCTGGGTCGAGAGTTTAAATTTTAACAAATAAATTCTCATGATGCTTCACAGATCAACAAGCTGGGAGAAATACACACGGTCGGAGAGTGAAGCAAGTGGAAGATGCGGGGAACTGCAGGGCGGCACGGTGGCGCAGCGGAAGAGTTGCTGCCTCACATCGCCTGGGACCCGGGTTCGATCCTGACTACAGGTGCTGTCTGTGCGGAGTTTGTACGTTCTCCCCGTGACCTGCGTGGGTTTTCTCCGGGTGCTCCGGTTTCCTCCGACACTCCAAAGACGTACAGGTTTGTAGCTTAATTGGCTTTAGTTACAAATATTGTAAATTGTCCCTAGTGTGTGTAGTAATGCCCCTGTCCCACTTAGGAAACCTGAACGGAAACCTCTGGAGACTCTGCGCCCCACCCACGGTTTCCGTGCGGTTCCCGGAGGTTGCAGGTGGTTGCCGGAGGTTGCAGGTAGTGGAAGCAGGTAGGGAGACTGACAAAAACCTCCGGGAACCGCACGGAAACCTTGGGTGGGGCACAAAGTCTCCAGAGGTTTCCGTTCAGGTTTCCTAAGCGGGACAGGGGCATAAGTAGCATAATGCCCGTGTGCGGGGATTGCAGGTCGATGCCGACTCGGTGGGCCGAAGGGCTTGTTTCGGCGCTGTATCTAAACTAAAACGAAACAAAACTAAACTGCGGGTGCTGGAGTCTTGAGCGAAGCACAAAGTGGGGAAACTCAGCGGGTCAGGCAGCATCTGTGGAGGGAATGGACAGGCGACATCTCGGGTTGGATCGGGACACTTCCTCAGACCGAAGCAAAGTAAATAGTAAAGAGTCTGAAGAAGGGTCTCGACCCAAAACGTCACCCATACCTTCTGTCCACAGATACTGCCTGCCCTGCTGAGCTACTCCAGCATTTGGTGTTGATCGTAACAAGTAAAGCAAAGCTGGATCAAAGATCTGGCAGAGTTCCTCAAGGTGAACATGTTTAATGGTTGGACCTGACGTAGCGGGGCAAGTGAAGAAGAAGACCTCAACGGTGAGACAGCCAGGGGGGGCGGGCGTTAGGTGGAGCACCACCACTGCTGAGAAGGTAGAGAGACTCCCAACAGTAGTGGCGTCCATGTTATTGGACCTGGGTCTATCTCTGTCAAGGACTATGTGGTACCAGCCTCCCCACGTTAAAAGACGTCACCAATGTGTGTCCACCTGGGGGATAATACACGGCCTGCAGAACCTGTGGCTCCAAGAACTGCCTCCTCAGCCACCTCCAGCACGGACCCACCAGGCAGGCAGGCAGGCAGGCAGACAACAAACTCAACTCCAGGGGATCGCCAGCGATGGAGATAATGACAGTCAGAACCATTTTCCCAGGGTGGAAATGTCCAACTTGAGAAGGCATAGCTACTACCAAGGTGAGAGGGGGGAAAGCCTCATGGAGATGTGCGGGGCAAGTTTGTTTTTTTTAACGCAGAGGGTGGTGGGTGCCTGGAACGTGCTGCCAGGGGTTGGTGCTGGAGGCAGATACAATAGTGGCATTGAAGAGGTTTTTAGATTGGCCCATGGAATGGAGGGATACGGGTCATATAACTCAGCGGAACAGGCAGCATCGCTGGAGAGAAGGAATGGGTGACGTTTCGGGTCGAGACGCTTCTTCAGACCCGAAACGTCACCCATCCCTTTGCTCCAGAGATGCAACCTGTCCCGCTGAGTTACTCTAGCATTTTGCGTCTACCTTTGATTTAAACCAGCATCTGCAGTTCTTTGCTACTCAGATATGGATCATGTACCACCAGATGAGATCAGTTCAGCTGGGCATTATGTTTAGCACAGACATGGTGGGCTGAAGGGCCTGTACTTATGCTGTACTCTTCTATAGAAAGACACAAGATGCTGGAGTAACTCAATGTTACATTCCCCTAATTTGAGGAAGGACATCCTTGCTATTGAGGGAGTGCAGCGTAGGTTTACAAGGTTAATTCCCGGGATGGCGGGACTGTCATATGTTGAGAGAATGGAGCGGCTGGGCTTGTACACTCTGGAGTTTAGAAGGATGAGAGGGTATCTTATTGAAACATATAAGATTATTAAGGGTTTGGATATGCTAGAGGCAGGAAACATCTTCCCGATGTTGGGGGAGTCCAGAACCAGGGGCCACAGTTTAAGAATAAGGAGTAAGCCATTTAGAACGGACGAGGAAACACTTATTCACACAGAGAGTTGTGAGTCTGTGGAATTCACTGCCTCAGAGGGTGGTGGAGGCCGGTTCTCTGGATACTTTCAAGAGAGAGTTAGATAGGGCTCTTAAAAATAGCGGAGTCAGGGGATATGGGGAGAAGGCAGGAACGGGGTACTGATTGTGGATGATCAGCTATGATCACATTGAATGGCGGTGCTGGCTCGAGGGGCCGAATGGCCTACTCCTGCACCTATTGTCTATTGTTTCAGCGTCTCTGGAGACCACGGATTGGTGACGTCTCGGGTCGGGACCCTTCTTCACTTCCTAGGAGGAGGATAGTTTCCTTTGGAGTAAAACGCTGCCAACCCACTTAGCCGCTCACTCCTACCGGTCCTTTTTATGAATGATAGACGTTTGAAAGGACTTTTTCATGAAAGGATAGGAACAGAGGCAATTATCACGTCAAGCCTACCATAGAAGATAGGTTAAACACGCACTAATGACTACTTACTGAGACTGCCAAGCTGCTTTATAATGGCAGCCAATGTGCTGTTTGTCACACATTCCAACTCACTGGTGACACCTTCTGGCAAGGCCCCACGACACAGATGCCTTGGTTCAATAATCCTCTTAATGAGAGGCATCTTTCATTCAAATTGGCATCAATTCCCTGCAAAGGTATAAAATAAAAATAAGAAACACAGATAATCGTCGCGCAAAGTCAATTATAATCAGTTCAATGAGTCTTCTCCCGTCTCCACAGCTACCAGCCTTGGAGGGCATCTACTATACACGGTGCCTCAGGAAGGCCGTCAGCATTCGCAAAGACTCCTCACACCCTTGTAATAGTCTGTTCGAACTTCTACCTACCGACAGACGTTACAAGGCCTTCTACACCCGCACCTCCACACTCAGGAACAGCTTCATCCCCAGAGCTATAGCTGCTCTGAACCGGCCCAGCTGAGTGCCCCCCATCCCCATGAACTGTCTCCTGTCTCCCTCGGATGGTCACGTCGCACATCGACCCGGCACACACCTATTTGCACTTTAGACTGTTTTACTGTTTTACTGTTTTTTTTATAAATCATGTTTCTCTGGGTATCTAAATTTTAGTTATTTAAGTTATGACATCGGATGGAAGCTGCATAACTAATCTCGTTGCACCTAGGTGCAATGACAATAAAAGATATTATTATTATTATTATTATTCTCCCATTTAAGCAAGAGGTACAGAAGTGTAAAAACGCACACCTCCCGATTCATGAATAGTTTCTTCCCAGCTGTTAACAGGCAACTGAACCACCCTATCACCAACTCGAGAGAGAGAGCAGTCCTGACCTCCCATCTACCTCATTGGAGACCCTGGGACTATCTTTAATTGGAAGTTACCTTGCACTGAAGTTCCCTTTATCCTGTATCTGTACACTGTGGATTGGAATTGTGTGTTGTCTTTCCGCTGACTGGATAGCACGCAACAAAAATGCTATTCACTCTACCTTGGAACATGTGACAATAAACTAAACATTCGATGATTCATAATGTCACAGGTTGAGATTTGAACTTGCACTTGTACTTAAAAACCATGGGACTACCAGACCCACGACAAAACATCTAGATCGTGATAGACTACCAATCATCAAATAAATGATGAGAGAAGAGGGGGAAGCAAGGAACTGCAGATGCTGCTTTACAAAAAAAAAGATACAAAGTGCTGGAGTGACTCAGCGGGCCAGGCAGCATCTCTGGAGAACATGGCCAGCTGACGTTTTGGGTTGAGACTCTTCAGTAAGATTGCAGTATTTACTATTCCAATTGCATTATCAAAACCAGTGCTTTTTTGTTTGTGATGGTAAACTATGCTGGCACATCTATAAAGAGAAAAGCTAGGTTTTCAAATTTTTGTGATTACAAAAATATTACAAAATTATCAATGTCTATAAACTAAAATGTATTAATTAAATTAGACAGTCAAGTCTTAAACAACTTGTGAACACAAAGTGCTGGAGTAACTCAGCAGATCAGGCAGCATTCTGGAAAACATGGATGAGTGTTGTCAGGGTCTGAAGAAGGGTCCCAACCCAAAACATCACATATCCATGTTCTCCAGAGATGCTGCCTGAGCCGCTGTTAATCCAGCATTTTGCGTCTTTTTTTGCAAACCAGCATCTGCAGTTCCTTGCGGCTCTGTGTGTTTAATTGGGTTTGTGATCCAAGTCTCTCCTTGCAATCAAAGGGTGGCACGGTGGTACAGCGGTAAAGCTGCTGCCTCACATCACCAGAGACCCAGGTTCGATCCTGACAAACTGTGTGGAGTTTGTGCATTCTCCTTGTCTTCTTCTTCTTCTGTCGTGTGTCTTTTAGACCTGCAGCTCCGTTGAGGCGAGCCAGGCCAACGTGTCATCGTCCAGGTCAATTAGACCTCGTTCACCATTCGGTGGCCGGTGTTTGGGGCAACTGGTGACCATGTGCTCCACTGTCTGTGTTGGGTCCCCACACTCACAGGAGGCGCTCGCTGTCCACGAGGCCCCACCTCTTCATCGGCTACTCCATAGCGTCCGATGCCTGTCCTCAAGCGGTTGAGGGTTGTCCACTGCTTTCGGGGCGGTGGAGGAGACAAAGACAGCCTCTATGCGGCCTCCTCCACGAGTAGCTTACAGGCTCATAAGCCCACAAAGTGAAACCAATGTCTTTACCGCGTCTGCAGACCGCTAAAAGCCATGCCTCCCCAGGCCAGGCGGCACCGTTAAATGCCGCCAACTGTCGAGGTTTAGCGCAACTGCAGCTCAATGTTGAAGGCCTTACCACCGCCAAGCTCAACGTCATCGAACAGATTCTCCTTGTGACCACCTGGGGTTTTTTTTCCAGGAGCTCCGGTTTCCTCCCACATTCCAAAGAAATGTAGGTTCGTAGGTGAACAGGAGACATAATGTTGGAGTAACTCAGCGAGTCAGGCAGCATCTCTGGAGAAAAAGAACAGGTGACTTTTCGGGTCGAGACCCTTCTTCGGACTGAGAGTCAGGGGAGAGGGAAACTAGAGGTATGAAAAGGTACATAGAACAAATGTGTCTGTCTTCAGTGTAAACCAGCATCTACAGTGTCTTCTTACACACAAGGTTTGCAGGTTAATCGGTCTCTGTGAATGGGCCCCTAGTGTGTAGGGAGTTGATGTGAAAGTGGAATAACAAGGAACTTGAGTCAGATATGATTATAGTGAATGGTGGTGCTGGCTCGAGGGGCCGAATTCGAGGTAGCCGGTTCGAATCCCGCTTGGAGTGCATACTGTCGTTGTGTCCTTGGGCAAGACACTTCACCCACCTTTGCCTGTGTGTGAATGTGTGTAAATGTGTGTGAGTGATTGGTGGTGGTCGGAGGGGCCGTAGGCGCAGATTGGCAGCCACGCTTCCGTCAGTCTGCCCCAGGGCAGCTGTGGCTACAGAAGTAGCTTACCACCACCGAGTGTGACTGAGGAGTGAATGAATAATGCGATGTAAAGCGCCTTGAGTATTAGAAAGGCGCTATATAAATCCCATCCATTATTATTATTTACTCTTGCACCTATTTTCTATGTTTCTATGAAGCAGTATGAGCAGTTGATCGATGGGCCTTGCATGGACACGGTGGGCCGAAGGAACTCTGTATCTCCGAACTAATATAGATGTGATTTAAAAATATCTAAATATTCCTCAGAGACCTCTGCATATTGAATGTTGCTAACGATCTTAGAGGGAGGACATTGATGGTCCGTGTGTACACTGTGCACCAGCGAGTCTCCAAGGACAATGCACAGAACTGCAAATGCAACGATGCTAGATACAATTAGGGGCTCAAACAGCTGCAACCACAAACACACAACACCTTGTGTATGAAGGACCCAGCACACCGATGCAATTATAAATCAGCGGCTCTACTTCCTAAGAAGATTACGGAGATTCGGCATATCGAAGAGGATTCTCCTAAACCTCTACAGGTGCACGGTAGAGAGCGTTCTGACCGGTTGCATCGTGGCCTGGTTCAGCAACTTGAACGTCCAGGAGTGGAAAAGACTGCAAAAAGTCGTGACCACTGCCCAGTCCATCACCGGCTTTGACCTCCCCACCGTCGAAGGGATCTATCGTAGACGCTGCCTCAAAAAGGCAGCCAAAATCATCAAAGACCCACACCATCCTGGCCACGCTCTCATCTCACCACTGCTATCAGGAAGAAGGTACAGGAGCCTGAAGACTATAACGTCCAGGTTCAGGAACAGCCTCTTCCCTACAGCCATCAGGCTATCAAACACGACAACAAATAAACTCTGAGCTCTGAACTGCAAAAGACTATATTATTATTGCACAATATTTGTTTTTATTGAACTTTTTTTTTCTCTTCCCCCATTATGTACTATGTTTACATATTAACATATTCTGTTGTGCTGCAGCAAGTAAGAATTTCATCCGGGACATATGGCAATAAAACACCCTTGACTCCTGACTCTTAAACTGCAGATGCTGGTTTACACCGAAGGTAGACACAAAATGCTGGAGTAACTCAGTGGGACAGGCAGCATCTCTGGAGAGAAGGAATGGGTGACGTTTCGGGTCGAGACCCTTCTTCAGCCTGAACTGAAGGGTCTCGAGCCAAACTCCAGCATTTTGTGCCTGTCTTCGAACCACACAACATCTCTAACTCCGAAAATACCATCCGCATGCAACTAGCATCCAAAGAGAATAAACTTCAAGATTTTGACCGCCTTTGAAGCACAGATGCATTTAAAATAAAAGGGGAGGAATTATCCAGCATTGGAACGTGATTGTTGGTTGCCAAGGCAACGGGAAATATTGTTTCCATCCCGATGGCTGAACAAGTTTGTCTAATGAACAGCTGCTTCATTTGGGACGAGGAAATCTCTGGATCTGATCTCCCCTCCCTCTTGCACAAAGTTACATCCATTGAAGCTGCAGCGATGATAATGTCACTCCAGCTCACCTTTCCACCTCCGAGACACTAAAGAGAGAGTTGTGCATTTCTTTTCCAGACTGAAGAAGGGCCTCGACCCGAAAAGTCACCAATTCCTTTTCTCCGGAGATGCTGCCTGTCCCGCTGAATTTGCTCCAGCTTTTTGTGTCTATCTTCGGTTTAACCCAGCATCTGCAGTTTCTTCTTACACATCTCGGCAGCAATCAGGCAGTCCTGTTTTATGTGGATACCAAGTGGGCCGACGGAACGATTAAACTCAGCGAATTATCTCACAGGCACAGATTCATGCCTCTACAAAAATGGGCACCATTAGCGCAGAACTCGTCCAAGTCACACAGAGCCCACTAAACAGAGTTCCACACGGCAGAGGCAACATGGCTAATGAGACACTCTAATGAGAAGCATTACTCATTTGTAAAGAAACGTGAGCATTCAGTTAATTAAGATATCCCCTCTCGCAACTAACCCAACCCCCCCCCCCCTCCCCCCCACCTCCTCCGCACAATCTGTCTGAAGAAGGGTCCCGACACCAAACGTCACCCATCCATGTTCTCCACAGATGCTCCCTGGCCCGCTGAGTTAAGGGCCTGTCCCACATGTCCCACATTCACGACCTAATTCACTACCTCTGCCGAGTTTGCCCTTGACTCATACACGCAGCATGGTGGTTACAAGGTCGTAGGTAGGTCGTAGGTAGGTCGTGATGCTAGTCGTAGGTACTCGTGGCATCAAGTAGGTCGGGGCGTTTTTCTAGCATAATGAGTAAAAAAGGTCGTGAATTAGGTCAGGAAAGTGGGACAGGCCCTTAACTCCAGCACTTCTTTGCAAACCAGCACCTGCAGTGCCTGGTATCTGCAAGACATTTTTTTATTTGTACTTTCCACAGTTTATTCTGCCGAATGTTCTCTGATAACGAAAACTCAATGTTGTCGCTGGCTGGAAAAAATGGAATTAAAGCTGAGGCTTTGTTTGCGGAATGCACTGGCAATTTTAGAAACCACCAAATTAGAAAATGGAATACTCTGGAGAAGTTAGGGACCTGGGATCTACATAAATGTAGAAACGTTTGGGTTCAAGTTCAAGTTCAAGTGAGTTTATGGTCATGTGTCCCTGATAGGACAATGAAATTCTTGCTTTGCTTCAGCACACAGAACATAGTAGACATTGACTACAAAACAGATCAGTGTGTCCATATACCATTATATACATATATACACACATGAATAAATAAACTGATAAAGTGCAAATACCAGACAATG